>NW_020954210.1:0-27808 GCF_900497805.2 Vombatus ursinus
TTAAGTGAATTGCCCAGGATCACACAACTCCTAATTGTCTGAGGCCAAATTTGAACTCAGTTCTTCTTGACTAGAGACCCAGTGCTCTCTCAACTGTACCACTTATCTAGATGGGAGGAAGGGGAAGGGAATGTTTGTACATTCAATGGAAGATCTTGCTAACTCTCATCTCTCACAATGTTTGCACATTCAATGGAAGGTTCTTGCTAACTCTCAGAAGCAAATAACTCTTTATAAAAGCTTTTTTTTAAGGCTATGAATCTTTGCACAATTGATAGGTAGTCTTTCTCTCCCTTTATGTCTACTAAGGTAATTGTCCATCAGCCTTTGCCTACTCATTAGGAAGTCTCAAATCTCGTCTACAGACCCTAAGTAGTTGTGGGGAATTGGCCTCACAGGGCTGTCCCCAGTCTCTGAGGCCATTCTGTGAACAGTTGCCCACCCTCTCTATAACTAGGCATGGGGTAGCTTTCCATCTGTTAAGTTGTGTTTCTTGTGAACACCAAGAGTTGTCAAAAACATGGTTTCTGCCCCCAAGGAGCTCCCATTTTAAATGGAGGAGATAACATGCAAACAACTGTACATACAAGACATATGCACAATGTGAATGGGAGGTAATCTCAGAGGGAAGACACTAGCAGTGGGTGGAATTTGAACTGAGTCTTGATAGATAGAAATCAGGGAAGCCAAGAGGTGAAGGTAAACTGGAAGAGCATTCTGGGGATGAAGGAGAGCCATTGGAAAGGCAACAAAGTAGGGAGATGTGGATCTATGCAAGGAATAACAAGGAGACAAGTATCCCCAGATCATAGGAAATAAAGTACTAGAAGACTAGAAAGACAGGAAGGGGCCACGTCACAAAGGTATTTAAAAGTCAAACAGAGGATTTTGTATTTGATCCTGCAGACACTAGGGAGGCACTAGATATTACTGAATAGGAGAGGAAAATGATCAAACCTGCACTTTAAGAAGATAACTTCAGCAAATAAGTGAAGGATGGATTGGGATAAGAAAAGACTTGAAGCATGGACACCAACTAGAAGGCTATTGTGATAGTCTAGGAGTGAGGGGATAAGGGTCAGGAGAGAAGACAAGGTAGAAATTACAAGGCTTCACAATAAATTGGACATGCAAGGTTACTATGAGTGAAGAGGAAAGGACAATGCCACGTGTGGAAACTTAGGGGCCAGTTCTATTCAATGAAGCTTTTTCACAGCTTAATAACATTACAAATTTTTCAGAATTTTCATTCTGGTCACAGGGTCCCTAACATATCTAGCAGTGGCATTTGAAATGCTCAGGTTATGGATCTCTTTTAGGATGGTAAAACATATTTCTAGACTTCTCCGTATCATCAAAGGGCAACTGATCCTTGAGTCATGTGCTTTCAAAGTCTCAGTCTTGTGGCAGAAGCCTCTCAGCCTTTACGGGGTAGGGAACTGAAGGATCACTTGGGTTTGCTGTAATCCCAAAGCAATAAGTTCTTCAGAGGTAAGCACATGTTTTCCCAGAAGTAGCCAGGGCAACCCAGTGCATACCCCTGAAGGCTAAATCCTACACATGTTCTATGGGGTGGAAGCCCTGTTGCACAGAGAAAAGTAATTACTCTTAGAAATGCACTTTAGGGTATCTTACCCCATATGCTAAAAGCATAATAATCTGAGGGCTGCATTTCATTATAATGACATGTTGATGATCAAATTCCAATTTCTTGATGAGGGACTCAAAATATGCCCCAGAATCTCCAAGTCAAGCTTTCTGTACCAATTTTAGTTCCCTCTACTGCTCTAAATCCCATTGTAAGCATCGAGGGAGATATGAAGATAAACATGCTTAAGTATTGCATACATCATTGTGGCCATCTGTTTTTATTTTTCTTTCTCATTTGTTTCTCATTCTTTTCAACTCCTACAAATAACACAAGCATAATTTTAAAATTAATTGTTGACCAAATCACAAGAATTGCTTTAAGTTAAATTAACCTCTCTGAAGACTAATCAAAAACACAAATGCAGACAGTTGTTTTCATTTTGAAAGAAATGTGTCAAATCCTTTCAAACAAATCCCATAATCCACACCCACAACTTCTGCTGCTTAACAATATCTCAAGTGAAGTGAATTTAGTTACTTTATTTTTCAAACTTGTTGTATTATGGTTGTTATTCAGTTTGAATTGTCTGCCCTTTACAAAGCCAATATCATTAATGATGATTTTAGCTAAAAGAACTGTAATATGTATGTCTATAATAAAACACATCTACGCCTATTACTGGAAGATATATTTTAAAAATCTTTGTCCAAATGACAACATGCTAATAAAACTCAGCTAACTCTATACTCCATAATCCAAGTATTATAAATCCAAGATGTTGATAAATTCTTGGGAGAAATTTCAAAAGGCATTTCCCACTGCATACTCCTCTGTAAAAAAAAAAAAAAAGGACAATGAACTGAGAAACGTGATCAATATTCACAGGTCTTTGAATGAATTATCTTCAGGTGAATTTCAGTAGGAAATAGGAAGAATGAAAATCTATCTGCACAGGTTCGTGTTAATATCATGTTAAACTTCATGTTAACATCAATCAATAACCATTTATTAAACACCTTCTATGTACTAGACACTATACTAGGCACTGAGACAACAATTTACTACTTACAAAGTATTTTCTTCGCAAGACCCCTTAGAGATATCTAATGCCACTATCCCTCTTTTCCAGATGAGGAAACGAGGCCTGATGATTCTAATTGATTTGAACATGTTCACACAGCTGTTTTATGGTGGGGACTAGGATCTGAACCCATGGTACAGGAGAGATTGGACAATTTTCATTATCACCTTGTTGATATTTGTGTCAGTTTCAACTTGGATAAATGTTCAACGTCTGAATACTGGATTTCTTCTTCTCCCTCTGGTCACTACTTCACAAGACTTATTTTAAGATGTTCCATTTTTCATCCTTCTAATTCTACTATTTACAGAGCACTACCACACTATTACTATTTAGCGCTTTAGTATAAGCATTTTCCAAATCTACTTGTATGTTCTCACTGAATCCACGTCTCTATTGACTTCACATATCTACATTTGCCGTGGTGGAATGGTAGTGTCAGGAGCATTGAACATAAAGTCAGAGAGACCTGTGTCTCAGTCTCAGCTTTCCCAGTTAATTAGCTGTGTAACTTTGGGTCATCATTTTCATCTAATTAGCTATGTGACCACTGAGCCTCAGTTTCCTTTAAATGAGAAAAATAATGCATTATCTACTAAGGTTTTTCTAGGATATATCACACTGGTATGGAGGAGGTCCCATATGGGTGATATGCCAGTGAAGCATATGGTTTAGCAGAGTCTATGAAGCTGGAGAGGTGTTAAGAGCAGACTCTGAAATGAATTGTGGGTCTTTCATCTTAAAGCTGGCCTTGGGGGCAGCTAGGTGGTAAAGAGTATAGAGCACCTGTTCTGAAGTCAGGAGGGCATGAGTTCAAACCTCACCTTAGACACTTAATAGCTGTGTGACCCTGGGCAAGTCACTCAACCCCATTTGTCTCCCCCCGCAAAAACCAAACCAGACAAACAAAAGTCTGGCCTTTCTATATTTGGAGAAGATTGGATGCCAGTTAGGTAAAGAACTTGATAAACCATAGCCTGAAAGTTGATTCCTAAGTTATAAGTAGGTACTGATTTCTACCAGGGAAAGATAACTGGTGCCCATACCAAGTAAACCACAAATCCTTGAAATAAAGTTGTGAAGAATAAATGAAATAATGTATATGGAAGTGTTTTGTAATTGTAATTGTAAATAATTTTATAGACGTAAATAATCACCCACTTTTGCCCCTGAGTCCCTTTCAACTCTTCATCCTTATCTCTCATATCTCTGCCAAATTGCTTTAGTTCTAACTCCACAATATCTCCCCCAACTATGCCCTTCATTCACCTCACATTATCCTCGTCACTCTTGTAAGCACTATTACAATAACCTCCTAACCAGTTTCCTTGCATCCATCCAAACACTTCCCCTCTGTAATCCATCTTCTACATAACTGAAAAAAAAAGATTTATGTGTAGCACAAGTTAAACCTTGTCACTTTTCTCAAGAATCTTCAGTAGCTCCCAATTGCTTCTAGTATAAAATACAAATGCTTCTCCTTAGTATTTTAAGTCCTTCACAATATGGCTTCTGCCTCTGTTTGATGACTGATTATTCATTACTTCCTTTCATGCACTTTATTTAACTAATAAAAAGTTCTTGGTGCATCCCATACTTGACATTCTATCTCCAATTCCTGTACTTTTGCACAGGGTATCCCACATTTCTGCGATGCTCTCCCTCTTCATCTTAACCTCTTCAAACTCCTTTCTCCAGTCAAGGTTCAATTCAAGCGCCATCTTGTGTGTGTGTGTGTGTGTGCATATACATATACACAAAGATATGTACATATGGGATATGGCATATATGGGATATTAACCTACCCAAGACTTGCCACATAGTTTGTACTTGATAAATGCTTGTGGAAATTGAATTAAGCTAATAATAGGTGATAGGGACTTCACTTGTGATTTAACTGTTACAGAGAACTAGGTGAGAAAATTAACTTTTCCGATGTAGGTTGGCAGCTTCTCTGCTTATCTCTTTCATTACTATGGAATTAGATGACATGGTAGCCAACTCTTAGTTAGCTGGAGCACTAGGAAATTAAATGATTTGCCCTGGATCAGACAGCTAGTATATATCAGGATTTCCTGGTGTTAAAGTCGGCTCACTATCCGCTATGCCCTATTGACTCGCCTACACTAACAATAATTGTAGTAAAACATGAAAATAAAGTTGGAAATGGTGGAGCAGAATATGTGTCTGTCCCTCCCAGTGGGGCACGTGCTCACACCTCTTGCTAATGGATGTGTATGACCAATGACTTCTGATTGGTCTGTGTGTGTCCCTGTGACTGGAAATTATGTCAAAGATGATTGGTGACAAAGCTAGAAAGAGGCTCCCCTCTATGTGCTCTAAGGAGCAAAGAAATATTGTTTTCAGCCTCTTTTTTCATAGGGGGAGACAATCAACACCAGCTCTCCACTGGTACTGCTTGTGAAAGAGATGGGGGATTTCTCTTCTCTCCATCTCATGTATAGTAATGTTGATTGCGTGGACATGATAGCAAGAACATATGTTTGCCTAGGCAAAGCCTGAGATTGGACCTCAAGTCCTTGGCTGCCTCTTCTGTTTTGGGTTCTTTACTACTGGCCCAGACAATCAGTGATGGTAAGGAACGTCCCTGCTGGTTGGTCTCTTCCCTCTTCAGTCCATCCTCCACTCAGCTGCTAAAGCGATCTTCCTAACGCGCAGATCTGACCACGTCACTCCTCCTTTTTTGGCGTTCATTAACTCGATGACTCCTAATCACCTCCACATGTACAGGAATTTGCCTTGGTAAAGAAAAGGGCTGCCTTGTCATCTAAGTCCACAGTGAAGGAAGACGTTATGAAAGAACATATCCGAGTGATTCAAAATAGGGAAGAGCTGAAGAGGAAGCTTTTGTGGATTGGTATTGGTTTTTCAGTGATGTAGGCATTGAGACCCTCACCTGATAGTGTGAGGGGGGAGGGTACGGCATGATGCTTAAGGAGAGATCAGGTCTGGAAGATCTTGGGACAGTGGGATAGAGTTTGCCTTGCTTCAGGGAGGGCCCAGTTAACATCAGGTAACATAAATTGTAGTGGGCCCAGTCAGCAACGTTTAGTGATTTCCTCTACCTCCATTTGGCAGTGTATAAATAGAAGTGAAGGAGGATGATGATGAACGTAATCCAGAGTTGGAGCTTAGAAAGGCATGATCGATAATAGGACGGGCAAGGGGGCAAGAGAATCAAAGGTGAAGGACGGTGTCAGCGGGGTGGTACACTGGGTAGAGTGCCAGGCCAGGAGTCAGGAAGACCCAAATTAAAGTCTGACCTCACACACTAGCGTGTGACCCTGGGCAAGTCACTTAACCCTGTTTGCCTCAGTTTCTTCATCTGTCAAATGAGCTGGAGAAGGAAATGGCAAACCACTCTAGTATCTCTGTCAAGAAAACCGTAAATGGGGTCACGAAGAGTCATAACAAGACTGAATCAACCAAACAACCACATGGTTCACCAAGGAAAAGAGATAAAGAAGGGAGGAGAGTGTATCCAGAGTAGGATGACTTGGGAACTAATTGAGGGGTGGAGGGAATAGAGGTCACAGAGAAGGCAAAGAACAGGCTTAGGGGTCTTGACATAAGAAGACACAGAACTATAAGCAGCTAGGACTCTGAAAGTTTTAATTTATTCCTAAGTGTTCATTTTCACTCCTAAGACTATAAAACACAATAATAAATTATTAATAGATATTTATATATATAATATATTCTAACTATATTATTTTATATATTATAATAATATAATAAATAAATAATAATAAAAATACAATAAAATAATAAAACAAGCTTGTTGAGTAACAAAAAACAGAAACAAAAACCGAAACCAAGCTGTTTGATGTGTTTTGCCTAATGGTCAGATAGGAGTGAGCAGGAATTCCTCTTTGAAAGATGAAAGATATTTATTTGGCTCAGTTGAACTGAGAGCTAATCCAGGAGGAGAAAATGTATGTGTGCGTGTGTTGGGGGTGAGGGGAAGTGTTTGATTTTCATAAGCCTCGTAGGATATTTAAGGTACACTTAGATTACTTCCTTTTTGGCAAGGAGGTAATGAGCCAGAAGCTGTGTGTTGTGGGGAAATAAAGGCCACTGCTTTAGTAAGAATTTAGGGCTCCCTGAAGCATTTCAGAACCTAACCTCCGAGGAGAAGGGAGCAAGGAAGTTACCAAAGTGAAGGCAACAAATATTCCTGTGGAGTTTGAAAAATAATGACACTCAGTGTGATGTTACTAGGATCTAACCTTGCTCATGAAACCTTGCTCGTTAGATACATCTCTGCTAATTCACAGAATGGATCTTCTGTGTTTTAAATACTTCTTCAGTGGAGGAGAAAATAAATAGCTGCCCTATGTACCTGCTATCTACTACTTTATACAATGAGATCTTTTCTAGAAGGAATCTCTTTAGTCCTATTTGGGAATTTACAAAGGAATTCTAGCAAATATTCAAAGAATAATAAACTACATCTTTGCATAAATTGATTATAAAAACAGGAAAATATAGTACCCTGACAACATTTGTGTGACAAATTTGGTACTGATAGCTAAACCAGGAAAAGATGAATCAGAGAGAGAAAACTATAGACCAATATCTCTAATGAATGTAAAGTATTGAATATGAAATTATTAAATTAAAACATATTAAAAAAGATTACTCACTATGATCAGATTGACTTTGTACCAGGAATGTAGGCTTATTTCAATATTAGGAAAACTATAACCACTTTATAGCTGGGGAAACTGAAACAAACAGAAGTTAAGTGATTTGTTCAGGGTTACACTGGTAGTAAATGTCTGAAACAGGTCAAGTGCTCTATCTACTATACCACCTGTCTCACAAAACAATGAAAAAGCATTGAAGGGGGTAAATGAATACAAATAACACTAAATGAAAAAGATTTGCCAACATGTTTATAACGAAGAGGGTGTGGGACAGAGCCCTGGGGGTATACTCACGGTCAGGGAGAATAATACAAAGAATTGAGAAATGAGAGGACACAAAGGCAACATGTATAATGTTTTTTTTGTTTGTTTGTTTTTTACTTTGACAGCGTAGGGGAGGAAGCTTGTTTGAGGACATATTGAGGTCTAATGAATCTTTTTTTCATAGTGGGGAAAATTTGGCATGTTCTTAGTCATCAAGGAAGGAATCAGTACATATGGAAATGTTGAAGATTACAAATGGGGGATGATTATGGAGTTAATCTCCTGGAGGAAACAGGAGGGGCTGAGGTCACAGATATTGTAGAGGCTGAGCCCAGTGAGAAGAGTCACCTTTGATTTCATTAGAGACTGGAGTAAAGGGGGAGAGAATGAGGGATGAGGTCAAGGCATCTTGAGATGTAGACAAAGAAGGAACTTACTATATGAATGGTCTCAATTTTCTTGGTAAAATATGAGGTAAGATTTAGAATAGACTCCGTGGGGTGGGACTCAATTAGGCAATGAGGTAAGGGCCTATTGAGATTAGATAACATAAGTTTGTGTTACTGATATTAAACAAAACATGACGGAGAGAGTTATACTCTCATCAAGAGTGTTTACCACTGTAATATTTTTGCTTAAAAGTAAGTGAAATTATTTTGTGCGTTGCAGGCCTAAGAGCAGTGATGTGGCTTTTCCCTATTACAGTTAATATCACTAACATATCAAACAGAGCAAGAACTACATTCTGTTTTCTGCCTTAGGTGTTGATGACTTCATCAGTTCTTGAAGTAACCCAGCTATCTTGGCAAGGAAAAATAGAATGCATTTTCTCTTAATTTGCTTTAAAAATATTTTAAATTTTTTTCCAAGTGGCATAATATAATGCCAGAGTCAGAATTAAGAAGATGAGTTCAAATCCTGCCTCAGACTAGCTGTGTGACCCCAGGCCAGTTACTTCACCTCTGTCAGCCTCAGTTTCCTCATCTGTAAAAGCAAGAGAATGGTAACATCTACCCCCCAGGGTTGTTGTGAGGATCAAATGGGATGACATATGTAAAGCACTTTGCAAACCTTAAGGCATGACACAAATGTTAGCTGTTATCTCTGAAATCAAAATCACATTATTTAGACTGAATTAAAGTACGTTTAACTGTATTATTCATTCTCTTTCTTCCACTTCCCCCAATTTTTTGTGGCTTTTCTTGACATCTTCATAAAACTTCTCTGACTCTGGCTTTCGTTAGGACCAGAAAAACAACATAGACAACAACAACAATGGTAGTATCAACTTAAAGGTTATTACTGAGGAAAGTTCATATGCAGAGAGAAAGGAAGTAAAGTAGAGGAAGCAATTGTAGATTTACGAGACAGATTAGATCAGGGATTCTTAATCTTTTTTTGGGGGGGGGCATGGATTTCTTCTGCTATTATCTGGCCAAGTTAGTTCTGTTTCCTTTTATGACAGTATTTCTAAACTAATAGGTGAAGGGAATGCCATGAGATATAGTTTACCCAGATTTTGGCAAAACTTTTGATGAAACACTTAATACTATTTTTATAGAAAAGATAGAAAATATGTATTAGATGCTAATTCAATCATACGGATGGCTGAACTCAAAGAATGCAACGGTATGACATCAACATGTCAGGAGGTCGCCAGTGGAATATTCTCCGGGATCAGTTATTTGACCTTTTTCTTGTCAATGGCTTGGCTAAAAACATAAATGATAATGCTCATTAAATTCACAGGTGACATCAAGCTGGAAATAAGAGATAACACACTGGATGATGGAGTCAGGATCCACAAGGATCTTGATAATCATGAGCCTTGGGCTGGATCTAATAAGATGAAATTCAATAGGAAAAAATGTAAAATCTTACTTTGGGTACAAAAACAACTTCAAAAATGTAATATAGGAAAAGTATTGTTAGACATTGGTGGTTGCAAAAAGTCTCTAAGATTTTTTTTTCCAGTGGATTTCAAGCTCAGTATGAGTTAATAGTGTGATGTAGCTGCATTAAGGTTCATAGCTTCCCAGAATAAGGAGTTGATAATCCCACTGTTATCTTCCCATATAAGACCACATTTGACACGTTGTGTTCACTTTTGGGTACTATGGTTTAAGAAAGACATTCATAAGCAAAGGAGGTCCACCAAAAGTAATTAAATCCATGACATGTGGGCATTGGTTGAAACTGGGCATGTTTAGTTTGGAGAAGACTTGGAGGGATATGATAGTTTTCTTTAGGTATTCAAAGGGCTGTCATGTAAAGAAGGAATTGGATTTATTCTCATTGGCCCCATAGGACAGTGCCAGAAGCAATGGGAGAAAAATATAGAAGCCAATTTAGGCTTGAGGTCGGGAAAAACTTCCTAAAGTGGAATGGGTTACCTCTGGATGGGGTATGTTTCCTTTTGTTGCAAGTCCTCCAGTAAAGGATAGATGACTACTTGTTGCATAAATAATTTGGGGGTTCCATCTGTGAATGGGTTGGGTTAGATGGTCTCCAAGGTACCTTTGTTGTTGCTGTTGTTGAGTTGTTTCGGTCATGTTGAACTCTTCATGACCCCATTTGGGGTCTTCTACACTCAAATTCTGTGATTTGACCATAAAACAATCATTCAAACCTTGCAATGCTTAGACTTTAATTTGTATCTACTTCCATGTGGCACATTTGTGAGTTACTCTTTAAAACACACCCATATACAACTAAGAAACATGAGTTACTACATGCAAATGGAACTCAAGGATGTTCACTTTGTTCCAATGTTTATCTCTATCTTTCTGATGTCTACAATTTCTGGTTCTTTTACATTCCATCGTTTAATCTAATCCACAGGTTCTTAACCTGAGGTCCACAGTCACCTCCCTCACTTTTCCACAAGTGAGGATAAATCTTAAGGGTTCAGTGCACATGGATGGGGGAGGGGGTTACATCTTTTGTCCACTGTAATCTTATGTATTTTATTTTATTCATTTAAAAACATTATTCTAAGGATAGATGCCCATTTGGCCAGATAATAGCAGAAGAAATCCATGCCAAAAAAAAAAAAAGATTAAGAATCCCTGATCTAATCTGTCTCCTAAATCTACAATTGCTTCTTCTACTTTACTTCCTTTCTCTCTGCATATGAACTTTTCTCAGTTTTCCTTTGTTTTAAAAACCTAAAACAAACAAACAAAAACCTTCACTCGTCCCTATTATGCTCTCAAGTCACAATTGTCTCTCTTTCTTCCCCTTTATTGCTGAAGGCAAACTTCTGGAAAGAGAATGCTCACTACCTGATCAGGGCCCTGTCCTTGGCTATGTTTTCCCACTACTCTATTGAAACTCTTTTTCTCCAAGAATGTCAATGATATCTCAATTGCCAAATTAAATAGTTTCTATTCAGTCCTTATCATCTTTGATCTCTCTACAACACTTCACACTGTTGACCACTTCTCCTACATTTCTTTTCCCCATTATTTCTGTTGCACTGCTTTCTCCTAGTTCTTCACCTCTCTCCATGATTAATCCCCAATGTCTTAAATTAGGTCCCCCTCTCATCTATCCCTATGAACATCTCCTTAGCTATCATCAGCCTCATTGGTCTTCTGTCTTTATGATCACTCCCTAGGCATTTGTCTACAGATTTCATTAGCACCTCTGCATAGATGATTACCCAATCTAAAGATTCATTTGTCTGAACATCTAATCTACCTAAGAGATCTAGTCTCACATCTCCTACTAGCTGTTGGAGAGTTATTGACCTTTATATCAAAGCAATACCTTAACCTTGATGTGGACAAAACTAAATTCACCATCTTCCTTACCATAGTAGTGGTTCCTACTCCTATCTACCCTATTTTGGTAGTCAATTCCACTGATGCATTGAATTAGTTCCCACGTCTAAGCAATTCTACTTTCACACTATGTCTCATATCTTTCACTGCTATCACCTAATTTAGATCCTAATAATCTCTTGCCTTGACTATTTCCTGGGCTTCTAGCTTATCTTCCTGTCTCCAGTTTCTCCATTCTACACCCTGTTTTCACATGGCTTCCCAAGTAAAAATTCTCATGTAAATGTCTGACTAATTCTCTCCTCGCACAAAAACCTTGAAAGACTGTAAGCAAAAATAAATCCTTAGTCTAGCATTCAAGAGAACCTTCATCCATTTGCTGCTCACCTACCCTGCCAACCTTATTTTATAAACCCCCCAATTTACTGTCTCCCTATCATGTTCTCTTCTTTTTCCCCATACATGAATTGGTCTTTACCCTTTACCTTCTTCAAGAGTCAACTTAGTTGTTACTTCTGCTATGAAATCATCCGGTCCTTCAGGCTATAAGTGATCCTTCCCTCTTTGAACCTCTACCACTTATTTTCAAACTTATAAATTTACAAATTTATAAAATTACAATTATTTGTATTTATGTCTTATTCCAAATACTAGACTAAATATTCCTTGGGGGCAGGGATTTTGTCATTTTAAAATTTCTATATTCCTAGCACCAACCACAATAATAAACACAAAAGGTAATCACTATATATTATTTCAATTTGATATTAACACCTACAAAGGTGTCCTATAGCACTGGTGTCAGAATGGGAGCCACTAATCCATACATAAGGCAGTATATTGACTTAGTTTTAAAATATAATGTTATCTATATTTTATTGAGCTATTATTTGTTTTGTTAAATATTTCCTAGTTACATTTTAATCTGGTTCAAGCTACTGGAGTGGTGTGCAGCTGGACCATGTGTTTAACACCTCTGATATAGCATACAATGTACAAATTCTTTCCTTTTCTTCCTTTTTTTGGGGGGGGTGGGATGGAGATGTGAACCTCCTGCTAATGTAATTGCCAATTACTGATAAAATCAGTAATTGGCAATAACAGAAGAAGCATTATGAAAACTACTTGGTTATTCTTGGTATGAACTTATGTAAATTATTTATACTTTTTTAAAATGTGTGATGGTTCTTCCATCGTATTCTACCTGGGCCTGGCCTAACCTAGTCTAGCCTGGCCTATTCTGGCCTGGCTTATGTTTTTTTTTTACCAGAAAATAAGAACACTTCTCATTTGCTTTCTTTTTGGCTGATATGAAGATTTTTTTGGATAAAATTAATACTCTGGACCAATGGAAGAAAGTACAAACAGACAAGGCACCATGGATAATCAAACTATTAAAAAAAAGCCATCAAACTAGGGGACAGTGTCCTGATTTGATGAGTCATCTGGTAGTAAGGGAATGCTGGCTGGCATCACCAGTGATACCTAATTGGTGTACAGAAAATCCATAAAGGTGCCAAATTCCACATAGGAAAGTAACTTATTTAGAAAGAATTTCAATTTTTAAGGAGAAAAATTTTGAATTGGGTAGGGGATGGGGGAGGGAAAAAATCTGAATCCCTTTAAGCTCTCAGTTTAGTTAATGGACTACCTTTTGCCTTCAATCAATTTACAAGTGTATATAGAGCAGCTGCTCAGTAGTGATGCTTCATAATGAGATAGAAGCAAAGTTTAAGACAATCAGATGAGATGATAATTGCAAAGCATTTAGCACAGTGCCTACCACACAGTAAGCATTTTATAAATGTTAGCTATTGTTATTACTATAACTTAAATGAGGGCAGTTTACAAAAATTTCATATGATACTGTTGGTGTGGTGTTTTATATTTGTCCAGCGTAGGTTATATATTTATTAGCTGTGAAATTATTAAAATGATCAACCATGATTGACTAGAAAGAGAAATATTCTATAAATGGGATTGAAAAAGCCTTTTCTGATATTTATTTGATGGGTCTAAAGATCAAAATAAAATCAAAATTCTTGATTAATATACTACTTTTTCCAAATAAACAAATTGTTGCAAATGACCAATGTATCACCAGTAATTATGAAATTATTTTATTATGTAGATTTGGTAAAAAAATGCTATTTGCTTAAAAGTTTAGTAAAGATTTACTTAGTTTAATATACAGTTATGGTGCACACAGTTATTTTCTCAATTTTCAAGTAACTAATTAATGACATGTAAGAAAGCCATGGAGTAATCAATAATTATTTACAGGAGCAAAATCTTCTGTACTTTAAAAAAAAACAAATTATTTAATTCCAATTTATCTTCATCTGTATGTCTACTACCTTATTACAGATGTGTCTGTAGCTTTCTCTTTCTTAGAAACAGCGTTGAGATAGTTCAATTACCAAGTAGAATAATCTTTTACAGTAACTGTTATCGACATCATGTCAGGCTCATTTTGATTGAAAAGGTATTCATGTACATTATTTGTCTTGTTCTATTTTATTATTTTGTTCTATTTTTATCATTCCATTAGATTCCTCTTTGAGGACAGGAATTATCTTTTGCTTCTTTTTATAACCTCAGATCTTAATACAGTGACTGACACCTAGTAAGTGCTTAATAAATGTGTATTATTATTTTAGTACCAGACTTGTGATGTCATTGGTATAGAGAATATCCAGTGAGAAAACTCTCTCTCTCAATGCAAATAGACAACTTCTCTGAAACTTAGAGTCTTAGAGACTTGTCCGGAGTAGTCAGTCCAATAGCCAGTACCTTGTTAGAGGCATGACTTGAATCCAGACCTTCCTAACTTTGACAACAGTTCTCTCTACACTATATTGCACTGCATCATCTGTATGCTCTCTTTGAAGCAGGACCATATGTATGCATAAGAAAGTTGTGTTGTGGTCATATATATGGAATGTTTGCAGTAAAATTATCTGGCTTCTAGAAAAAAAAAAGAGACTCAACATGTGAATCTCCATCTAAACTCGGCTGCTCTAAAATGATCTCAAACAATGAGAAAATGTGTTAAAGGTCAACAATTGAAAAAAAAAGAGGGAAGAAATCCTCCCAAGAAAAGAAGAAAAGGACAACACAACAAAGCCTTATGTCATCAGTCCTGGATCCCCACTGCTCTACCCCAGTGAGGAGGTAGAAAGGCCACAGGCCCTTGAGTGTTCATCATTGCCTGCTTCAGCATTTGCTTCCTCTAGAACGACACTGCTGAACAGTCACAGAAATCTGCTGCCTTGATACCTGCTCAAGCATGTGCTTCATCCAAGATTGGAATGAGAAAGAAGGGTCCAGAGGCTACCAGGTTTAAGGTCAGCCATACTGCAGGATGAGGATTGCTAGCTGCTATGCAGTTCATCTGACAATTCTCTTGGATTCTGCAAGCTCAGTATGCATCAGCAGAATGACCAACAAAACCCACATGACCTTAGGCTGCCTTAAATGGGGCATTGACAATTAAGCCAAGCAGTGGATAGAGCACCGGGCCTGAAGTCAGGAAAACCTGAGTTCAAATCCAGCCTCAGACTCTTACTAGCTGTGTGACCTGGGCAAATCACTTAACCCTGTTTGTCTCAGCTTCCTTATCTGTAATGAGAAGGATGTAATGGAGAAGGATGTGATGAAGAAGTAATGGAGAAGGAAATGGCAAACCACTCCAGTGTCTTTACCAAGAAAATCCCCAATGGGGTAATGAAGAGTCGGACACAACTGAAAAAAATGACTGAATGGGTCATGGTGCGCAGAGCTAGGTAGACGGTATTTTTGCTGCTCTTTGGTCTCTGTATTTGGAGTTTTGTGGTGGGCCTGGAGTCAGGAAGAGCTGAGTTCAAATCTGTCCTCAGACGCGTAGTAGTTGTGTGACCCTGGGAGAGTTCTTGATCTGTAAAATGGGGATAATAATAGCACCTACCTCACAGAGTTGTCATGAGGATCAAATAAGGTCATATTAGCAAAGCACTTCGCACAATGTCTGGCAACAGTAGGCACTTGCTTATCCCCTTCCTTCATGTATAATTCTGGAAATAATATTTAGGAAGACTGTTGATAAGCTGCAGAGGGCCCAAAAGAGGGCAATCAGGATATGTTGGAAGCTCTCAAGATCATCCCATGTCTGAATCAGTTGGAAGAAACGAGGAGGTTTAGCTGAAAGAAAAGAAAACAGTGAGGGACATGATGGCTGTCATTAAGTTTTTGAAGAGTTGTCATATGGAAAGAGGGATTAGATTTTTTTGCTTGGACCTAGAAGCTGGAATTAGAAGTAATGATGGAATCTGTAAAGAGGAAAATTCAGGGTTATCATAAGGACAATTTCCTAACAATTAACTCTCTGAATAGAATAGCAGGGCTTGGTAGCTAATGGGGGTTTCTCTCACTAGAAGTCTTCAAAGAAAGGTTGAATGATATCTTTTCTAGTATATGCTTAAGAGGGAATTCTTGTTAGGATGTGAATTTGATTGGAAAGCCTCTCAGGCCTTATTTTGTTTATGTCTCTCCTTATTTACAGACTACTACTCTAAGGGATTTTGTATTTTAGGTCAGAAAGTGGTGTCCAATCTTGGCTCTGTTACCTATTGCCTTGCAAGACACCCTTGAATTTCAGCTTCCTCACTTTTAAAATGGGGGCCTTGGTTGAACTAATAATAATAATAACATTTATGTAACAGTTACTATATAACAAATACTTTATAATTATTAGGTCATTTGAGCCTCACAATAACCCTGGGAGGTAGGTGCTATTATTATCTACATTTTACAGATAAGGAAACTGAGGCAAACAGAGGTTAAGTGTCTTGTCCAGGGTCACACCTCTAGTAAGTGTCTAAAAAGGTATTTAAATTCAGGTCTTCCTGACTCCAGGCTTGGTGTTCTATCCACCAAGTCAACTAGGTGCCCCTGAAACATTTTTTTAAAATGCACAAAAGAAAACAGAAAGAAGCTCAGAAGGAAACAGAAATGAATAAGACAATTTTGAAAGTCATGTGCGAAATTTATTATATATTTAATAATCAATTAAAAAAATCAGTCAATAAACATTTTAAGTGCCTGCTATGTGCCAAGCACTATGTAATGGAGATTCATAGTTTCAAATAAAATTCACTTTTTGTATTATTCTGTTATAGAAATGTTCTTTTTTAGTGTTTAAGTTTAGGAAAAAAAAACTTAAAAAAGCAAATTGTATGTAGCCCTTAAGATTATTACTCCGTGCTTTTTCTCTCTCATGTAAGTTACTTTTGATGGTTGACATCTCATGTTTTCTTCAAATTTCTTTTTTCTGGCCCTGCTATTTCTTGTTTTCACATTGACTTTTTGAGTTCTGTTTTCTTCATTATTTTTTTGAACATAACTATTGATCAATCTTCCTGTTTCCCAGTGCTAATTCTGAGCTCTCATTCTATTCTTATCGCTTTCTTTGATTCTGTTATCAGAGTTTTCAGCCATTTTCAGAATCCTTGTGACCACACCAATGTATTTTTTCTGTGAGCAGCACAAAGTTATCATCTTTTGGGATTGTATTCTGGAAATTTCTTAACCTATAGTAAGTATTTTTTTTCTGTTATTAGTTTACCTTTGGTTATTAACTCAGCCACTCCATTATTCCTTACCCTTAGGCCATGGAAGCTTGACTTGTGAATATCACCATGGCTGGGGGGTAGAGTACTAAGAATGAGTCACCATTGAAGGAAAACTTGACTGAGATTGGCTGCTTAAGGTTTTGGGTGAAAGTCTATTCCACTTGGGATATTATCATGCCATAAGAAATGATGAAATAGATAATTCCAGAGGAAACTGAGATTCCTCTGAACTGTCACAGAGCAAAGAAAGCAGAACTCAGAGAAAAATTTATGCCGTGATGATAACATTATGGGAGGAAGAAAGATTTTTAGAACACTGATCAATATCATGTGAAGCAATAAGTCCAAAAGAATGAAGATGAAACATGCCACTTCCCTCCTGACAGAGAGGTCATGAACTTAAAATGCAGGCAGAGACCTCCATGTTTGGAGATGGCTAATGCGGGAATTTGTTTTGCTGGACTATGTGTCATTTGTGCTTGGCTGTTTAGGTAAAAAGTTGACCCTGCTCTCCAGTCCTGATATCCAGGATTTTGTCTGTAATAGGGAGAAAACAAAGATAATTTTCTCCATTTGAGATGATAAGAATTATTTAGGCAATATTAGCCTTTTTGATGTTTCACGTTTCAATGGCCTCCTAATTGGTCTTTCTGCTTCAGAGCACTGGCCCCTTGACGTATCTGACATCATTTGGTATATTTAGGATATCCACCTGTACTACTTCTGGAACCTCCTCCTAGCCCTCCCCACTTCCGGGGTAGCCCTAGGAGAAGTGGGAAAGATCTGTAAAATTTAGGTTTTTTCCAGATTATTAAGAAATCATCTACTAACTATAGAAACATGCTACTCCTCTGTAACGTGATTATGTTAGACTTTATGGACAAGGTTAATATTTGAAACAGCTAGGCAGCACAGTGAGTAGAGCACTAGACCTGAGGTCAGGAAGACCTGTGTTCAAATCTTGTTTTTGCTTAGTTGTTCAGTCATGTCTAACTTTTCATGACCAGAGCACGTCAATGCTGTTCATGAGGTTTTCTTGGCAAAGATACTGAAATAGTTTGCCATTTCCTTCTCCAGTAGATTAAGTCAAATAGAGGTTAAGTGACTTACTCAGGGTCACACCATTAGTAAGTATCTGAGGTCAAATTTGAACTCAGGTCTTTACAACTCTAGGTCCAGTGTTCTATCCACTGAACCACCTAGCTGACCTGGGGTTCAAAACTGGCTTCCAACATTTACTAGTTATGTTACCCTGGGCAAGTCACTTAACCTCTGTTTCTTTCAGTGTCCTCAACTATAAAATGAGGACAATAGGAATGTTATGAAGATCAAATGAGATAATAATTATAGAGCACTTAGCATGGTGCCAGGCACATAGTAGGAGTTATGTGAATGCTCATTCCCTTTCCTCTTCCAAATATTACTTGGGAGAGGTACATTGGAGCAAGATTGGGAAAGGTTTTAAGCGCCAAACAGACGAGTTGGTATTTGATCCTAGAGAGTATGAAAGCCATCAGTTTTTTGAGTATGGAAGTAACATGGTCAGACCATTCTTGTATTTTTTTTAATGTTATTGTTTATTGTTTCTTTTCCTTTTTTTTCTTTTTTTAATTAAAAAAAACCCTGGTTACAATTTTATTGGTTATTTTAATGATATAATAAATGTTTTTTTTTCATGTTGTAAAAAACTAAGTATATTTCCCTTCATCCTATCCTACCCCCCATTTATTCTATTCTCTCTTTTGACCTTGTCCCTCCTCAGAAGTGTTTGCTTCTGATTATCCCCTCCCCCAATCTGCCCTCCCCTCTATAATCCCCCAGCTCTCTTGTCCTCTTCCCCCTTTATTTTCCTGTAGGGTAAGATAGATTTCCAATTGTGTATATTATTCCTTCCTTAAGCCAAATCCTATGAGAATAAGATTCACTCATTCCCTCTTACCTTCCCCCAATTCCCCTCCACTGTAAAAACCTTTTCTTGTCCGTTTCGTGTGAGATAATTTACCCCATTCTACCTCTCCCTTTCTCCTTCTCCCAGTATAATCCTTTCTCATCCCTTAATTTTATTTTCCAGATATCACCCCTTCATCTTCAACTCACCCTGTGTCCTCTATCTATCTATCTATCTATTTATCTATGTGTACATACACATAATTTTTTCCCTCCCTCTACCCTAATACTGACAAAGGACTCATGAGTTACAAATATCATCATTCCATGCAGGAATGAAAACAGTTCAACCTTAATAAGTCTCTTATGATTTCTCTTTTCTGTTTACCTTTTCATGCTTCTCTTGAGCCTTGTATTTGAAAGTCAAATTTTCTATTCAGCTCTGGTTGTTTCATCAAGAATGCTTGAAAGTCCCCTATTTCACTGAATGACCATTTTTTACCCTGAAGGATTGTATTCAGTTTTGCTAGGTAGATGATTCTTGGTTGTAATCCTAATTCCTTTGCCCTCTGGAATATTATATTCCATGCCCTCCAGACCCTTAATGTAGAAGCTGCTAAATCTTGTGTTATCCTGATTGTGTTTCCACAATACTTGAATTGTTTCTTTCTGGCTGCTTGTAATATTTCTCCTTGACCTAGGAATTCTGGAATTTGGCTACAATATTCCTAGGAGTTTTCCTTTGGGGATCTCTTTCAGGAGTTGATCAGTGGATTCTTTCAATTTCTATTTTGCCCCCTGCTTCTAAAATATCAGGGCAGTTTTCCTTGATAATTTCTTGAAAGATGATGTCTATGCTCTTTTTTTGATCATGACTTTCAGATAGTCCAATAATTTTTAAATTCTCTCTCCTGGATCTATTTTCCAGGTCACTTGTTTTTCCAATGAGATATTTCACATTGTTTTCTATTTTTTTCACTCTTTTGGATTTGTTTTACAGTGCCTTGATTTCTCATAAAGTCACTAGCTTCCAATTGCTCTATTCTAATTTTTAAGGAAGTATTTTCTTCAGTAAGCTTTTGGACTTCCTTTTCCATTTGGCCAATTTTGCTTTTTAGGGCATTCTTCTCCTCATTGACTTTTTGGACCTCTTTTGCCATTTGGGTTAGGCTACTTTTTAAGGTGTTATTTTCTTCAGTATTTTTTTTGGTCACCTTTAGCAAGCTGTTGACTTGTTTTTCATGATTTTCTTGCATCACTCTCAGTTTTTCCTCTACTTCTTTTACTTGCTTCTCAAAATTCTTTTTGAGTTCTTCCGTGGCCTGGGACCAATTCATATTTTTCTTGGAGGTTTTAGATGTAGGAACTTGGGCTTTGTTGTCTTCTTCTGGTTGTATGTTTTGATCTTCTTTGTCACCAAAGTAAGATAATATAGTCTGACTCTTTTTGCACTGCTTGCTCATGATCTCAGCCAATTACTTGAGTTATACTTTGTTACTTTGTTACTTTGTTAAGGTAGGGGTCTGTTTCCAGTGTGGAGAATATACTGTCCCAAGTTCTTGGGGGTTTTGTGCATCTGTTTTCAGAGATACTTCTAGGGACCTGTAAATTTTCAGTTTTTCCAAGGTGCTATGATCAAGGGCAAGGTGTTTACGTTTACTCCTTTCCTGACTTGTGCTCTGCTCTATGAGTGACCACAAGCACTCTGTTCTGTCCTGAAACTGTGAGGAGGGTTTCCTCTACGCAGCCACTACAAGCTCCACCATGCCAGTGCTCCTCCTTGCCCCAGGATCGCCACCCAGAACTGTGACCCAGATCCAGGCATGAGCAAAGCAAGAGAATCCTGCAGCAGCAGAGCAATCCCTGCAATCCACCTCTGATCAGCCACTTGATTCCCCCTCAGTCTTTGAGCGGGAAGCTCAGGAGGCAGCCACCTCCCCGGGGCCAAGCTCAGGGACTGGAGCTGGGACCACTGGCTTCTCTCTCTCACCAAAGACACAGACTTTTCCTACTGACCTTCTAAGTTGTCTTTGGCATTCATGGGTTGAGAAGTCTGGAAATCACCACAGCTGCCTGTGATTCAGCCCTCTGAGGCCTGCTCCAGGTTCACTGTAGCCATGCCAAACTGCACTCCTCTCCCCACCCAGCATGATATACCTTTCCAATCAAACATCCAGGTTATCTTGGGCTGGAAATTTGTTTCACTTTGTCTTTTTGTGGGTTCTGCTGCTTTAGAATTTGTTTAGAGCCATTTTTACATGTATTTGGAGGGGTTTGGGAGAGAGTTCAAGCCAGTCACTGCTTTTATTCTGCCATCTTGGCTCGGCCCCCCCAGACCATTCTTAAGAAATAAATTCAAGGTTAACCACTTTCTCATTCAATTCTATCATCTCTGAGCAGTAAGAAAGATATAGAGTGCTTGAGGCTGGGAATACCAACACTAAACACCTAAATCGTCTTGATCTTTTCTGAAAACCATAGACGAGCTTGCTATATCATTTTCTACAGTCAGACTATAAAGCTTTAGCACCCTGAACATGTAGGGCCTTGGTGAGGATAGATGAGGTAAATATGTACCCTTTCTTTTAAAAAGAACAAATTAGAATTAAAGTGCTGAAAAAACAATCTTAGTACTACAAAGTTTTAGATCTGAAAGGGACCTTAGATCTTTTATAGGGCAGCTGGATATATATAGTGGAAAGAGCACTGAATTTGAATTCAGACAGCCTAGTTTCAAATCCTGCATCAGAGAAAGGAACCGTGTGACATTTGGGCACTTCAGTTTTTCTGGTTCTCGTTTTCCTCATTTAAAAAATGAGGAGATTGGCTTTGCTGAGATACACGGTCTTAATCTATGGTCCTGGGAAGCACCACTGTTTGCCAGCATTATACTTCATATATTAGAGATATGCAACTTGGATCAGTAGTAGTTTTTAACTGTTTCAGTGAAACTAGAAGGGTTATGTTATTTTAATTTTTTATTTCTCTTTGTCCATAAATTGTTTAGGTGTATTTTGCAAGTAATAATTTTGGCAGTATTCTGATCTGATAAGGTCTGGTCCTGATATCTTCTGCATGATAGCAGGGGAAATGAACAGAGTTCAAATTGAATTTAAAAACCTCTTTTCATTCTATTTGATTATATGTCCTAGAGAACTTTCCTGTTACTTTTAAAGGTGAATTAAACTGTGCCAATAGGTAAAAATGTACTTGAAGTCCTTCTGGCAAGATCAGTGTCTTTCAAAGTAAACTTCGACTGGAATTAAACATTTATTAATTAAACCTACAAATCAGCTATTTGTGCTATAATCACTCCCCAGGCCATTCATTCCATGGCTTAACTGATAACACCCTCTCACCAGCAGGTCCAGAAGAAGTGAAATACTTTTAAACAGTGACTATGGAATAAAGCAACATGTGATTAAACTTCCAGACATTATCCCTCAAGTATTTTATTACTGCAGGTGCAGATCACCATTAATCAGAGACTTGCTAAGGGCAAGGTTCCCTTTCACTGAAAGCTGCTCTATTTATGCACCTGCACTTATAAAAGATCCTGGATGGAAAGGTGGAGAAACAGGTCAAGGGTTGACAAAACAGCAACAAATAATATAGTCACAGAGGTCCCTCCCTAACTTAGGAAAAGGAAGGGCATGAGGAATCCTTAACCAGAAAATGTCATTTTCTCAAAGCTTAGACTGGAGTTTTCAGCAGTTTAACTCAATTCAATTCAAGTCACTAAACATTTATTAAGTATATATTTTTTGCCAGGCATTGTGTTAAACATTGATGATACAAATAAGATAAAGAAAGACAATCCTTGACCTTAAGGAGTTTACAATCCAATGGGAGATTTAATAAGGCATAGTAACAGATGAAGCTCTAAATTTGCAGAGGAAAAGTTATTTTCCCAATTTGTCATCTTCTTTTCTAATGCTAAAATAGGAATGAAATGTTTTCAGCTCTACCCTGCCACATACGGTACTTATGTGGCTATCTTTCTCAGTATGGTTTGTGGAACTCTGATTACCTGTTTCCTAGGGTAACAAGGATTGGTAAGCATGTATAGACAACATGCTCAGATGATGCATTCCTCATGTGGAAGAGGCCAGGAAGCCTGCTTCCAAAAAAAGTGTGCTGATAGAAGGGCCCCGCTCCCTGATTTGGTGTATGCATAAACATTCTTAAATTGGCTCTGGTCTGCTGACCATGTGGTAAAAAGGAGTTGTTTTTGATCATTTGTGGAGCTGGGTACTTAAAAATGGGGGGTGGGGGTGGACCAAAGGAGGGAATCCTATAAACCTCCAAGTAGAGAGAGGGGCCTTGGGTCCCCATGGCATTGCCTGTGAGCTCATTGATTCAGTCTTTATTGGGTATGTTCTTTCTTGCTGAAAGTTGAAACTGCTTTAAGTGTGAGTCCATTTTCCCCAGGGACTGACGTGATATAGGGGCGGGGGAGAGGCATGCATCCAAAGTCAGAATCAAGGTTGCCTGGAGAAATATCAATAGTCTGAGATA
This sequence comes from Vombatus ursinus, assembly GCF_900497805.2. Taxonomy (NCBI): domain Eukaryota; kingdom Metazoa; phylum Chordata; class Mammalia; order Diprotodontia; family Vombatidae; genus Vombatus; species Vombatus ursinus. The sequence continues at coordinate 23,406 of NW_020954210.1, forward strand.
TGCAGACTATACCACTCTGATGGCAGAAAGTGAAGAAGAATTAGACGCCTCTTGATGAGGGTGAAAGAGGAGATTATAAAAAGTGGCTTGAAGCTTAACATGAAAAAAATTAAGATCTTGGCAAATAATCTCCTAACTCTTCGGCAAATAGGGGAAGAAGAAATGGAAGCAGTGTCAGATTTTATATTTTTAGGCTCAAAGATCACTGCAGATGGCAACTCCAGTCATGAAATTAAGATGCTTCTTCCTTAGAAGGAAAGTTATGGCAAATCTGGACAGCATACTAAAAAGCAGAGACATCACCTTGCTGACAAAGGTCCATACAGTCAAAGCTATGGCTTTTCCAGTAGCCATGTATGGCCGTAAGAGTTGGACTATATGGAAAGCTGAGCACAACAGAATAGACACTTTTGAATTGTGATGCTAGAGAAGGCTTATGAGAGTTCCTTGGACAGCAATGAGATCAAATCAGTCAATACTTAAAGAAATTAATTCTGACTATTCACTGGAAGGTCAAATACTGAAGTTGAAGCTTAGATACTTTGGCTACATAATGAGAAGGCAGGACTCATCAGAAAAGACCCTGGTGTTGGGAAAGATTGAAGGCAAAAGGAAAAGAGGATAGCAGAGGATGAGATGGAGAGATAGTGTCATAGAAGCAATGAACATGACCTTGGACAGACTTTGGGAGATAGTGGATGGCCCATGGAATCACAAAAAGTTGTATATGAGTGAACAATTGAAGAACAACAACATATCTGCAAGAGTTGTGGGGAAATATTTATTCTCTAGCTCTTGCTCTATTTTCACAGTAAATATCCTTTATAAAATCTAATTTATGTGAATAGGTTAAATGGAACTGGGGTACTAACAATCATTGGCAGTTACCAATGGAGAGAACATAGTGTGATGGGGCTTGAACAAAGAGTGTCTGAGAGAAGAATTATCTATCCCAACCCCTCAGGGCATCCCTAGAAACCTGAGAGGGGAGATGCCGCTAACCTCTCTCTAGGAGAGTGTGCGTAGAGTCTCATTATATTACTAAGAAATCTCTTTATCATCAAAAGCAACAGTTCCTAGATTAATGTGACTGTGGACAATTTGTGGCCCGAAGTTTATTATCTGAGCCCCTAAATTCTGTTCTACAAAGACTGAATATATGAAATAACCATTAGAATTTTTTCATTCTTTCGTCCTACAAACTTTTACTAAGAACCTATTGTATTCTAGACTTTGTGCTAGTCTGGTGATTAAAAAAAATGTAAAAAAAATACTTGTGGGGCAGCTAGGTGGTGCAGTGGATAGAGCACCGGCCCTGGAGTCAGGAGGACCTGAGTTCAAATCTGGCCTCAGACACATAATATTCCCTAGCTGTGTGACTCTGGGCAAGTCCCTTAACCCCAATTGCCTCACTAAAAAACAAAAAACAAAACAAAAATAAAATAAAACAAAACAAAACAAAAAAAACCCAAAAACAAAACAAAAACAAAACAAAACAAACAAAAAAACCCTTGCCCTCCAGGAGCTTATATTCCATGGGAACATGAATAGGAATAATATAACTGCAAAATATAGGAAAATATGAAGATATGTAGAGAAATATAAAAATACAGGGAAAAGAAATACAAAGTAATTTTGAGAGATGCAGGAAGTGCCCAAGAGGGCATACACTTCAACTGAGCCCTGAAAGAAACTAGGGTCTTTAAAAAATTGAACTAAGGAAGGGGGAATATGTTGCAGCCATGGTAGACAGCTTGTATTGGGAAATGCAAGTAGGAAAGATGGAAGGAAACAAGTGTTTATTAGATACCTACATTCTATTAGGAGGAGGCAGCTAGGTGGGAGAGTGGATAGAGCTCCCAGCCTGGAGTCAGGAACATCTGAGTTCAAATCTGGCCTAGACACTTACTAGCTGTGTGACCCTGGATAAGTCACTCAACCTGTGTTTGCCTTAATCCACTAGAGAAGGAAATGGCAGACCATTACAGTATCTTTGTCAAGAAAATATCCATTTATTGAGTACCTGCAATGTGTGAAGAACTAGGCTAAGCACTTTACAAATATTATCTTACTTGATCCTCACGAAGGTGTATTATTATCCCCATTTCACAGAGAAGGAAACTGAGGTAAACAGAAGTTAAGTGATTTCCTCAATGTCACACAGCCAATAAGTGTCTGAAGCTGGATTTGAACCCAGATCTTCCTCCAGGCCCAGTGCTTTGTCCACTGTGCCACCCAGCTTCCAGTAATCCAGTATGACTACTATGTAGGCTAAGTGGCAGAGAGAAATATGCTTGTCTAGAGAAGCAGATTAGAGTCAGAATGGGAAGGGCGTTACATGCTTAAGTGAAGGGTTTGCATTTCATTCTGGAGTTTTGGTCCTGGGCTTTACAAATGTCAGTTTGGCAGCTATGTAGAGGATGGGTTGAAGAGGCAAAAGAGTGGATTCTGAAGTAAAATAGAGGAAATTGTTTCTATTTTTATCCTGAAAAATTTCTTCATGTAGTCATTATTTTAGCCATAATTTCCTACTTCCAAGGAGTGTTTGGAGCACCAGGGTTATGCAGAGCTTTGTTTGGGATACAGGGCTTTTGGGGGTTATGTGTATTATAATAACACTTTTTTAGGGATTTGAACTATGTCGTGCAACGTTGACAAAGGTTGCTATCTGGCAGCTGGAAAAAGCAATCTCTTTCCCAAAGCCCTGTGTACAAATATTTGTTGGGTAAATTTCAACAAGTGTTTATCAATCTTTTATGTTTGGGGAATGTAAACTCTTCCCCAGATGTCCAGATAACCCTAGCTGTCTTACTGGTTTTACTTTTTTGGGGTTTACACTGGAAATTCATAATAATGATAATGATGATGATAATACATTATGAACTCCTTGAAGGCATGGATTGTCATTTGCCTCTTTGTACCTCCAGCACTTAAGTTCCTGGGATGTAGTAGGTGCTAAATAAATGCTTATTGACTGACTGGCTAATCATATTTAGCATTTATATAGCTCTTCAGGCTTTTGAAAGTGCCTTAGTTATGTTATCTCCTTTGATGCCCAAAACAAGTTACCAGCTAAGTGCTGTCATTATTCCCATTTTACAGAGAGGAAGTTGAGGTTAAGAGGAGGCAGGTGACTTGTCTTGGTCCACACAGCCATTAAATATTTGAGGCAGGATTCAAACTCAGTCTTTTTGACTCCAAGTCCAGGGCCCTAATCTTAGAGAATATAACAAATCTTAGCAAATCCATCAACCTAAGTAAATTCTATTAATACTACAGTGATGTGTAAATTACTGGATAAGCAATAATTTCAATATGATTATTTTGCTCAAGCAATATGGTCACGTACATGACAATTGCTGCACGTTTCTGTTTCATGGTATTTTTTCTCTTGTGCATATATTTGCTTTGCATTGGCATCTTGCATGAATTAAATAGTTTGTTAACTATGATTGGTTTGTTAGCCTCGTGGATATCACTTGGCTATTCCGTATAGTTTACTGATGTTATTATCACTCGAATGTCACAGTCATTTTGGCTACATTTGAACTGGCTACCTTGTAAAGGGGAGCTAAGCCACCGAAGACTCTCTTCATACTATTTTTTTCCAGCTTTGGAAGACAGCATGCTATCTCAAAACTGGAACTGGAAAACAGAAGATCTGTTTTTGTTCTGGACAGCAGTGGTAATTTAAACCTTCTGGAGAGACAAGAATGTTAATTACCAGATTTGGTTATGAATATTTCTGAGGTGCTTCAGACGGAACTGGGGCAAGCATTTAAAAAAGATAATGTAAGATATCCCCAAGTCACTATCCAGGACTGGGGATTATGAACTTTGCTAAAATCCACTCCAGTAGATTTGATGAGAAGAAATATTAAAACTGGAAGGAGAGAGTATGTAGGTCCATTGATTGTTTCATCTCACTTAAACATAATTACTGGTTGAAAGAATGAATCAATGAGAAAAAGATGTGAAGAAGGCCTAGCAACCTATTTGAATCAATAAAAGACAATGAAATCAGGCATAACAGGATGTTTGGTCTGAGACTTAGCCACAGTGATGGAGCTTGTATAAATTAGAAGCTCGATCAGAATTGATCAAGTGAGATTTTTTTTTGAGGGTAAGAGCTTAGCTGGAAAGAATCAGCAAAGTAGAAAGTACTAATGTGCTAAAGTAGAAAGAGAAAGTAGGACTGAGTTGTGGGCTAAGAAAGAAAAAGGAGAAATTGAGAAGTGTTATGAGACCTACAGGCATCTCAGGGTAGAAATCTCACCTTCTCAAGGACTTAGGGAAGTTCCAAGAAAAGATCTGTTATTTCTCCAATCATCCTTCCTGCTGTCTGTCTCTCTCTTTTTTTCTTTTAAATTTATTTAGTATTCTATTTTTCCCCAGTTACATGT
>NW_020954211.1:0-20547 GCF_900497805.2 Vombatus ursinus
TATCTATCTATAGCTATCTAACTATCCATCCTCTTCTTTCCTTGATCCAGTTCATATGAGAGTTAAGGTTTAAACATTGTCTGTTCTCTCCCCCCTCATCATTATTTCCCCCTCCATTATAAAAACTCATCCTTGCACACCTCTTTTATGTGAGGAATAATTTTCTCTACTCTTCCTCTCTCTGTCCCCATCTCTCAGTGTGCCCCACTTTCTCCCCTCCATTCATCTTTTCAGATCATCCCAACATAATAGACTTACATCCATGCTCTCTGATTTCACTTCTTCTAACTGCTCTAAGAATGATCATGTTACATGTATCATCTTTCCATATAGAATATAAACACTTTCATCTTGTCAAATCATCATGATTACTCACTCATGTTTGCCTTTTTATGCTTCTCCTGAGTCTTTGAATGTCAAATTTTCTATTCATCCCTGGTTTGCTTGAAAGTCATCTATTTCATTAAATCTCCATTTTTTAAACCTCTGTAGGGTTCTACTCAGTTTTGTTGGGTAGCTTATTCTTGGTTGTAATCCTAGTTTCTTTGCCCTCATGTTCCAAGGTCTTTATTTCTTTAAAATGGTAGTTGCTAAATCTTGTGTGATTCTGACTGCTCAGTATTATTTGAATGGTTTCTCCTAGACCTGGGAGCTCTGGATTTTGACTGAAATACTCCTGGGAGTTTTCATATGGGGATTTCGTTTAGGAGATGACTAGTAGATTCTTTCAGTTTCTACTCTTCCCTCTGATTCTAAGCCAGGGATGAGGAACCTACGGCCTCGAGGCCATATGTGGCCTTCTAAGTCCTTGGGTATGGCCTTTTGATTAAGTCCAAGTTTTACAGAACAAATCCTTCTATTAAGGGGATTTGTTCTGTGAAGTTTGGATTCAGTCAAAGGGCCCACTTGAGGATCTACAGGGCCTCATGTGACCTCAAGGCCTCAGGTTCCCCACCCTTCTTAATATCTGTGCAGTTTTCCTTTGTACTTTCTCAAAATATAATGTCTATTCTCTCTTTTTCATTGTGGCTTTCAAATAGTCCAATAATTCTTAAATTATCTCTCCTTTATCTATTTTCAGGTCATTTTTTCCAATGAGATATTTTTTATTTTCTTCTATTTTTTCATGTTTTTTGATTTTTATCTTATTGTTTTTTTGATGTCTTGTGGAGTCATTAGCTTCTACTAGACCAGTTGTAATTTTAAGGAGTTATTTTCTTCAGTAAGATTTTATACTTCATTTATTTACCATTTAACCAATTCTGATTTTTAAGGAATTGTTTTCTTCAGTATTTTTATGCATCTTTAACCAAATTGCTAGTTTTTTTTTTTGTAATTTTCTTGTAGAGCTCTCATTTCTTTAACCAGTTTTTTCCTCTATCACTTGTATTTGATTTTTAAAATAAATTTTTTCTCTTTTAGGAATTCTTGTTGGGCTTGTGTCCAATCTTCATTTTTTTCCTTTGAGGCTTTGCTTGAAGATGTTGTCAAGTCATTGTCCTCTTTTGAATTTATTTTTTGAGCTCCCCTGTCACAGCAGTAGATTTTTATGACTAAGTTCTTTTTTGTTGCTTGCTGATTTTTTCAGCTTGTTTCTTGACTTTGGACTTTATGTTAGAGTTAGTTTCTGCACATCTCTAGGAGATGGTAAGTGGGATAACTGGCCTGATTTCTGTCTGTTTATGTCCTTCTGCTTTCACAGTTTGATATGGGGGCGCATAGGTTTTTTATTACCTTCAAAGTAGTGTGATCTAGGGAGAGGTCTGATCACTGTCCTCTTAGTCTGTGCTTTGCTCCTTGCCCAGGTAGGGACCTTGTCCCCCTGTGACTGTGATTGCTACTCTCTGCCCTGAAAGTACAACTCAGAACTGGATAATGGGCAACATAACTACCAAATGGCACTGAGTCCTCCGCCCGGTGCTATGACAGGCATTGCTGGGTTCTCTCTGTCCCAGGTATTCAGTTCTCTTGCCCTTTCTGGGCGCTGCTGCCAAGCTTTTGGTCAACCTCTACCACATTGTCTGTAGAGCTTCCTTTCTCTCTTCCTAACCTGCCCTGGGCTGGAGAAATGACTCACTTTGACTTTTTCTTGGCTTTCCCACTCAAAATTTGGTTCAATGTTTTCTGTGTGTGTTTTATATGGAGAAGTTTTATGACATCTCACCCTGCCATACCTGTTGTGTTTTGGTTTTGACAATGCTTTCACAGTATGATCATGACAATGAAATTATGGTCAAAGAGTAGGTTATTTTTGTATTTGTCCTGATTATTGCCAGGTTGTTCTCCAAAAAAAAAAATCTTTAAGTTTGCAGTTCTGCAGTCTCACCAGAATTAAGTTTATTGCTTTTAGTTATTTTTCATTAGTGTGATATGCAAGGTGATACCTCAAAATTGTTTTAATTTGTATCTCTTATTAGCAAAACTGAAAATTATATCAAGTGATTATTAGCACTTTGTTTCTTTTGAAAAGTATCTTTTGACCATTTATTCATCTTGTGAATGAACAAATACCCTAACTCAGACAAACAAACAGTTTTTACCTAGAAATACTGCCGTTCAAATACAATCCTTCTTCAAAAGCTTCTATGGCTCCCCGTTACCTCTTTGAAAAAAAAAGTTTAGTTTAATTTATAACTAAAATTCTTTAGTCCAGACTTATGGCCTTTCATATCTGGCTACCACTTAACTTTAGGGGCTCATTTTACATTACTTCCTTTTTACATTCTAAGTTCAAGCCAGAGATGTTAATTATCCAAATTCATCTTTCCTGCATGCATTTGACAAAAGCTGCTCCCATGTCTGTCCTTATTTCAGCTTTTCTGAATCCTTATCTTCCTTGAAGGCTCACATCAAGTGTCACCAAGCTTTCTACCACAGTTGTTAGTGTTGTCTCCTTTCTCAGATTACTTTACATTTACTTCTCTATGCACAGATTGTAAACCCTTCTGACACTTGGGAAAAGGTAAACTCCTTAGCAGCAGGGCACCTGACATTTTTGTCTTTTTATCCAAAGTACCTAAGAGTAGATACTCAGCAACTGTTTTTTGACTTGAATTAATTGTAAATCTAATCACTTCGCAAATTACCATGCACTAGACATTTTTTTATGGTTTAGTTTTTCTAGCAACAATAATTCACTGATGAACCCAGAAGGGCTGGATTGCTGAGCTCTCTTACTTTCTATTAAGGGGCTCCTCTCACTTGGTTCATGCATATATACTCTGGAATAGATTAATTTCTGGGGGAATCCTTTATTCTAATACAATGCTTTTCTAATTCTCTTCTGTTTTTTACAGAACAAATCCTTTCATTAAGGGGATTTGTTCTGTGAAGTTTGGATTCAGTCAAAGGGCTACACTTGAGGACTACAAGGCCACATGTGGCCTCAAGGCTGCAGGTTCCCCACCCCTGGGTTACACTCTCATGGGAAACTATGTGGAGAATGACTATTGTGATTCCCTGCTCAAAGTTTGTTCTTCTAGAACAAGAATGGCATTATACAAGAATCTAGATTCTCATGCAATTCCTCTTTCTCCCTTCCCCCTCCTCCTTCCTAGTCTGGAATGAAAATAGCGAGCAGAGGGATAAGGCATGACATAGCACAATATGATTTGTTTTTGTTTTTGTTTTTCAGGGTGATGGAATGACGTTTTATTGCTAAATGATTGGCATATCAGAGGTGGAATTTTGACTCCCTTGTTTCTTCTGTTCAGGAAACTGTTAGTATCTTAATTTAAGGGACCTGTTATTTTGTGAGTGGGTTCCCAAAAGTGTAACACCAAATTTCTGCAATGCATCAGAAGTTTGAGGCCAAGGGGCAGCTTACTAAGAGTTTTAAATATATAAAGAACTGAACATAAAGGAAGTTTTCCAGCTATTTGTTATTTATCTCTCTCAAACAAAAGGAAATTGGTTGAAATTACATTAGGAAGGTTTTAGGATAGCCACAAAGAAGGCTGTCCAGATGGTAAGTGGTGGTATACACTAGAATAGCTTGTTACAAGAAATTATGCCAATTCATTTGTCAGAGTCTTTTTGAAAATAGGATAGATATTTTTCTGTCTGAGCTGTGTAAACTGTGGTCCTGCCTGGATATGACTTCTGGAATATCTCAGCATGATGATTACCAACATTAATAAGAAAATCATAGTAATTATGTTATATTTATATAGCACTTTTAAGGTTTGCAAAACATTTTCCTCACAACAACCCTTTGAGATATGTAGTGGAATTATTACTATCCTCATTGATGAGGCTTAGAAAGATTAAGTGATTTTCCCATCATCATAAAGCTAAGAAGCATCTGAGGCAGGATTCTAACTCTGCCTCCCAAACTTAGGTCACCATATCTACTGTGCCCTTCCTGCAGGGAATCATTTATGGAGCAGTTTTTGTGTGAGACTTCATGTGCTTTGTTTTTTGTTTGTTTGTTTGTTTTTTGTGTTTTTTTGTTTTTTGCATGGCTAGAGATCATCATCCCTGATTTTGAGAGGTTCGTAAGTTACTTGCTTCATTGTTTTTAAATTCCAAATTTCTGGGCTTTATTTCTCCAGCAGGAAAGTGATATGAGAGTATGTGGTTACTGGAATGAAGCTTTTTAATTAAAAATACTTGTTTTAAATAGTATTTTAAAGAGTGGGTCCTGAAGGAATACAGAGAACATAAAAAATTAATTAAGCTGTCAGAATGGCTCAATTTTAAAAACAAACCACCATTTAAGTTTGAGTGGTAGAAGGTCAAATGTTCTTCCCAGTCAAGAAGTTTGAAGGGCATTAGATTAGATTTAGCAGTAATATTTTACCTTTGTCAAATATTTTGCCTTAAACCCTAAAACTGCTTTATGGAACATATAACTTGTAGGAAAAAAGTCTTTTCATTTACCTTATTGGTGGTGATTAGAAGGGTGTTTAAATGTTATAGATTGTGTTTAAAATAAACATATACTTTAGGTTTGAAACAAAGTCTTATAAAGAAGATAGGTGCTACTGGGTTCCAGGAAAGTAGATGGATAATAAGAGGAGGTATTCGAGAAGCTGTTATAGATCTCCATTGAGGAGAAAAGAAGAGATCGATATGAAGAAGTGGCCCCATCAGTGGCTGTTGTTAATTCATTCAGTCATGTCTAACTCTTTTTGAACTCATGAACCATAGCACACCAGGCCCTTCTATCCTCCACCAACTCTCGAAATCTGTACAAGCTCAAGTTTGTTGCTTCCATGACACTGTCTATCCATCTCCTCCTCTGCTGTCCCTGTCTCCTTTTGCCTTCAGTCTTTCCCAACATAAGACTTTCTCTCCAATAAGTCCTCTCTTTTTGTTATGTGGTCAAAGTATTTAAGCTTCAGATTCAGTATTTGTCCTTCCAACAACCAATATCAATAAATTTCCTTAAGTATTGACTGATTTGATATTCTCGCTGTCCAAGAGCCTCTCAAAAGTCTTCTCCAGTATCACAATTCAAAAGTGTTGATTCTGTGGTGCTCAGCTTTCCTTATAGTTCGACTCTCACAGCCATATATCACTGCTGGAAAGACCACAGCTTTGACTATACAGACCTTGGTTGGCAAGGTGATGTCTCTGCTTTTTAGTATGCTATCCAGTTTTGCCATAGCTTTCTTTCCAAGGAGCATGCATGTTTTAATTTCATGGTTGCAGTTACCATCTGCAGTTGCCATCTGCAGTGATCCTTGAGCCCAAGAATATAAAATCTTATACTGCTTCCATTTCTTCTCTGTTTGCCAGGAAGTTGCCATGATTTTACTTTTTTTTAACGTTAAGCTTCAAGCCAGTTTTTATACTCTGCTCTTTCACTGTTATCAAGAGACTTCTTAACTCTTCTTTTACTTTCTACCATCAGAGTAGTATCATCTGCATATCTGAAATTGTTGATATACACAGTTATTCCATGTTCACTTCTAATTATTGCTTCTGGACCTGTATACAGGTTTCTCAGGAGATGGGTAAGATGATCTGGTATTCTATCTGTTTGAGGACTTGCTACATTTTGTTGTAATCCACACAGTCAAAAGTTTTAGTATAGTCAATGAAGCAGAAGTGAATGTTTTTCTGGAATCCCTTGCTTTCTCCATAATCCAGTAAATGTTGGCAATTTGGTTTCTAGTTTCTCTGCCTATTCAAAAACCAGCTTGAACTTCTGGTAATTCTCAGTTCGTATGTTGCTGAAACCTAGCTTGCAGAATCTTATGTATAACCTTGCTGGCATATGAGATTAGGACAATTGTTTGGTGATTTGAACATTCTTTGTCTTTGCCCTTCTTTAGGATTGGAATGTAAGCTGATATTTTCCAATCCAGTGGCCACTGTTGAGTTTTCCAAATTTTCATGCATGTGGAGTGCAGCACTTAAACAGCATCATCTTTTAGGATTTTAAACACCTTAGCTTGAATTCCCTCACCTCCACGCAATGCTTTCTAAGGCCCCCGTGACTAATTTTTTCAGGATGTCTGGCTCTTGATCAGTAACCACACCATTGTGATTATTGATAATATTAAGATCTTTCTTGTATAGTTATGCATATTCTTGCTACCACTTCCTAATTTATTCTACTTATGTTAATCCCTACCATTTTTGTTTTTTTTTCATGTGCACCTATTTTTGCATGAAATGTTCCCTTGATAGCTCAAATTTTCTTGAAGAGATCTCTTGTCTTTCTCATTCTATTGTTTTCTTCTATTTTTTTTTGCATTGTTCATTTAAGAAAACCTTACCTCTCCTTGCTATTCTCTGGAATTCTGTGTTCAGTTGGATATATATTTCCTTTCTCCTTTCCCTTTCCATTTTCTTCTTTCCTCAGCTGTTTGTAAAGCCTCATCAGACACCCATTTTGCTTTTCTGCTTTTCTTTTTCTTTGGGGTGTTTTTTTGTTGCTGCTTCCTGTACCATATTGTGAACCTCTGTCCATAGTTCTTCAGGCACTCTACCAGATCTAATCCCTTAAATCTATTCCTTACTATCACTCCATCTTCATAAGGAGTGTTATTTAGGTCATACCTAAACAGTCCGATGGTTTTCACTACTTTCTTCAATTTAAGTTTGAATTTTGCAAAAAGAAACTCATGATCTGATCCACAGTCAGCTCCAGATCTTGTTTTAACTGATTCTGTAGAGCTTCTCCAACTTTGGCTGCAAAGTATATAGTCAGTCTGATTTTGATATTGACCATCTGGTGATGTCCATGTGTAGAGTTGCATTTTGGGTTGTTGGAAAAAAAAAAAGTTTGCTATGACCAGAGAGTTATCTTGACCGAATTCTATTAGTCTCTGCCCTGCTCCATTTTGTATTTCAAGACCAAATTTGTCTGTTATTCCAATATCTTCTGATTTCTTACTTTAGCATTCTAATCTCCTTTGATGAATGTGATATTTGTTTTCGATGTCACTTCTAGAAGATGTTGTAGGTCTTCAGAGAATTGATTAACTTTGGGCTCCTTGGCATCAGTGGTTGGAGCATAGACTTATATTACTGTAATGCTTAACAGTTTGCCTTGGATTTGAACAGATATTATTCTGTCATTTTTTAGATTATACCCTACTCCTGCTTTTCTCACCCTGTTCTTGACTATGAGGGCTATTCCATTCCTTCTAAGGACTTCTTGCCCACAGTGATGGATATAATAATCACCTGAATTAAATTCACGTATTCTTATCCATTTAAGCTCACTGATGCCCAAGAGGTCAATGTGTGATCTTTCCGTAGTCAGAGCATTGTTTTTCATGGTATAGTACGTTTGCTAACTATCTTTATTAGAGTATGTATATCTGGACTTCTTGTACTTAAGGGAATGAGGTAAGGAAAAGTTGAGGAAAAATCTTTGGCAGGAAGAAGTCTCTAAGAAAAGGGACAAGGAGAAAAAAGGACAAGAAAAGGGGAAAGGTGGAGTGAGAATGAAGAATGTCTCTGACTCCCATTTTATCTCATTTGTCACACAAGAAAGAATCAAAGGATGATGATTCCAAAAACCAACAGCAAGGAATGAGGCAGAAAACTTTCGGAGTGAGAATGATATATGAAGTCGATAGGATGCGTTGTTTTTCTAGGGTTTGGTTAGAGAGAGGAATTTCATAGTTTTGGATCATGGAAGTTGGACAGTTATAGGTGATAGTGAGATCAAAAGTGTGACCTCTCCTGTCTGTGACTGAAGTCAAACGAAATTGCTGGCTATGGGAGCATGATAGTTGAGGAGCTTGATTAACTGGAAGGACAAGATGTTTCAGAGGATATCATCTTGTATACTGAAGTTTTAAAATAGGAGGGCAGGGTTTAAAGAGGAGAAGAAAACTGCAAAGTAGGTACCTAGTTCCTTGAAAAAGGAGGGAGATTGATCTGGGGGTGGGGTAGATGACTACAAACAGAATCCATGTCAGGGAATATAGATTGATGGAGTGAATATCAGATAGGGAGAGGTCATTTAGTAGTGGTGGTGGAGGGAAGATCTAGAAGTTGTACTGAAGAGCAAGGACTATATTTCCTCTTGAGCCAGGGAGTGGGGACCTTAAAGAAGATACACATTAGTACTGGATAGGATGGCCTGGGATCCTGGGATTGAATGTCTTTTCTCTTTGTAAAGAAAAATCTGTAATAGTTGCTGTGTTTATGATGACTATGGTCTATAGGATAATAGGATTCTGAGGTCTAGAATTAGAAGAAACCATCAAACTCTCTCATTTTACAGATAGGAAGCAGGCTAAATGGAAGGTAGTCGCTTACCAAAGGCCATATAGCTAGTAGATAGTAGAACTTCAGTTTGAAGCCTGATCTTTTGACTAAAGATTCAATGTTCTTATGTGCCTTTTTACAATATACCACACATCTCTATTTCTTAAGTATGCATGTCTTTTTCTAGAGCTGTGATGTCAAACTCAAATAGAAATGGAAACAGGCTTGCCATATATTGACTTAGAAAATCACAAATTAACATTATCTAAGTTGTATTATATTTTTAGTTATCTTGTAAAACATTTCCCAATTACATATTAATCTGGTTGGCTCTACTTGGGACTCTGTTCTAGAGTAGTTTATGGTACATCAAAGGAACATGCAAAGTTCCAAATACAAAGAATACTTACAGGTTTTTCTATTTGAGAAGTAGAAAAAATTAAAATTCTTCACATATGATATTAAATTATAGTGCTTAATAAATCCTCAGGAAGTAAACTTAAACTTTCTTTAAAAAACTAATAAAACATCACTCAAATTCATCCTAACACAATCTGACCCAAAACAAGCTCTGGGAACCCAAGGTATTTTTTCATCTAACTCTTTTACATTACTCATTTCTTGCCCTCTCTTCATTCCAAGGTAACCCTGGCCCTTGCTAATTGTTCATAATTTTGTTTCATATATTTTTCTTTTGTCTTATGTGCTGTAAAAATCCACCTTCACCTGTGAGAGTAGATGAAATAATATATGATTTTTAGACTGGGCAATTTAGTTGGATCTTATCAATTTTACCTCCACAACATTTCTTAGACCTGCCCCCTTCTCTCTGTTCATACAGCCACAGTCCTAGAGCAGACCCTTAACTTTTCACACCTCATCTATTGCAATAGGCTCCTAATTGGATTCCCTATTTCCAGTCTCTCCCTTCTCCAGGCTATTTTTTCACACAGCTCCCAAAGTAATCTGAAAGTACAGGTTTCACCATGCCACTCCTCCCCTTAAGAACTTTAAGGGGCTCCCTCTTACCCTTCATATAAAATGCAAACTCTCCAGCTTGACCTTTAAAGCCCTTCACAGTCAGGCCCTAGCCTACCTTTCCACTCCCTGCTCTGCATTCCAGTCAAACTGGCTTCCTTGCTGTTTCCTGATTTTGGCATTCTATCTCTCATCTCTGTACTGCAAAGCCCATTTTCTACACCTATAATTCACTCTTTCCTCACCTTTGCCTTTTAGAATTATTAACTTCTTTCACAGCCTAGCTTATATAGCCCCTCCTACAGGAACTTTTTCCTCCTTCCACTGGTTGTTAGTGCTTTTCCCCTCCTCAAAACATCACTTATATTCCCTTTTGTTTACATGTTGTATCCCATCTCTCCCCCTCTTCCTAGTAGAACGGAGAAGCGGAACAGTACAGTGGAAACATTGGCTCTGGAATTATGGGTCCTGAGACTGAATCTCAGCTCTGCCCCTTCCTATTCCTGTGATCCTGTGCTCTGGTTCACTTTTCAAGAGAAAGGCCCCTGTGTCTGACCTTTAGAATTCTAGAATATGCTGAGGGGCTTGGGGGGGGGTGTCTCTCTTCTTAGATTCTATTAGTTCAAGCCCCCATGTGTTATGTTCTTTCCACTGTTAGATACCAGGAGTCTCAGTTAGTGAAGCATTAATGCCCCAGTTCCATTTAAGCACTTAACATTAGTTAGCTTTTGTTGTTCAGTCATTTTAGTTGTGTCCAACTCTTCATGACCCCACTTGGGGTTTTCTTGGCAAAGATACTGGAGTACTTTGTCATTTCCTTCTCTAGCTCACTTGAGGAAACTGAGTCAAACAGGGTTAAGTGATTTGCCCAGGGTCACACAGCTGGATTTGAACTCAAGTCTTCCTGACTCCAGGCTTGCACTTTATCCACTGCCCCGCCTGATTTTAACAAAGGAGCATTTACTTCTAACACAGTAACAAACATTTAAGATATACTAAATTGTTGTGAAGATATAGTAACAAACATAGATATAGATACAAACATTTATTCTAAGATACAGTAAGAACAAAATACACACATTTCTTCCAAGATATAATAATAACAGAATACAAACATTTCCCTGCAAATACCTCCGCGGCATAGTGTTCCTTCTGTTACCTTGGTCTCTGGGTGAAGTAGGCTCAAACTTAGTTCCTACATAGCATTAGTCCTACTAATTTAACATCCAAAGGCAGCCTCACTGGTGGATGAGTCCTTATTTCGGCTTTCACTGTGCTCGGGTCACGCCTGTAGTACACTCATTTTACTTTGGGTAAAACCTAGACTCTGGAATGGTGGGATGTCAGAGCTTCCTCTTGACATTACGAAAGTCACAAGTGTGGAATCTCCAATCCTTTTTGCCAAAAATGGAAGAGAATAAATGCAAGATTTCATGGCCTCTCCCTTTATGGCATTGTCTCTCATGAGGCACCAGGAATGAAGGAATCACTGAGAATCCCTTACTGGCATGACTCAAGAGAATGAGATGGAAAGGCTTTTTGAAGATGTTCCCAGTTCTGGTTGTGCAGTCAATCCAAAAAGACTCCTTTAACCCAATGTTTCTCTAAGGCATTTCCATTACACGTCATCATGAATCTTCTGAGACATTGGTGCATATGCCACTTCCCTGTTACACTTACTTTCTCTCTTCCTCAATTGCCTCCAATGAGGAGATTAGACCAAATGGCTTTTGAGGTGCCTTCCAGCTCTGTGTCTATGATCTTGAGACTGTAAATTCCATAAAGACAGTCACTGTTTTTCAGTTCATCTTTGTAATCCTCAGTGCCTAGCATACTGTAGCTGTTTTATAAATGTTTGTTGGATCCAGGCCTTGTAAGGACAGCATGGTCTTGCCAGTCCTGGGGAGATTGTCAGACTCTTATCCTGGACACCTCTGACTTGAGTAGAGCACATTCATATTTCAGGAGTCCACTTATGAATTCATAAATTTCAATCTAATTTCCTGACTTAAGTCTAAATTCCTTTTACTAAATCTTCGCACAGGAAGCTCCTTGATTGCTAATAGGTTTTTAGTGTCAACCTACATTCTTATTTAATAACTTAACTAACTGAGTATCTACACTTCTCCCACGCCAGTGGTGGAGAAGATAAGAACCACCACCAGTTGACTACTGATGTGTTCCCTATTTCTCAGGAAACAAAATAATTCAGCTAAACACTTAGTTTATTCCCTCCTCCCTGAAAAGTGCACAAAATACAATTATTTTCACTAGAAAAGTAAAATGACATACAAATAAACACACAGGGTGGAACGATAGGCATGAGAAAGAGAAAAAAATATCCAGAGACACACAGAGAAGACAACTATATATAGAGAGAGAAGACAGGGATGGAATTAGGTGATTGTATTAGAGATAGATGTCTCTTATTCATCTGGGCCATGCGCATCAAAGTAATTTATTGCACCTTGTGCTCCCATCTGGGATTCTCATTAGTTCTCATTTAGAATAGTTCAGCAGCAAACAGGGAAAACATCTGCTTTCACTCTCAAACTTTAGTGCTCATTTTGGATTTATTTTCCCAAAGAACTGAAATTCTGTATGTTTGTGAAGTACCAACTTAGGTTTTGGAAATTGGCTTTGGAGCCTCAGAGATATTTGTATAGGTTTTTCTATCTTATTCTTTGTGTGTGTGTGTGTGTGTGTGTGTGTGTGTGTGTGTGTGTGTGTGAGAGAGAGAGAGAGAGAGAGAGAAACAGAGAGAGAGAGAGGTCTGCCTAATATTAGAGAGTAGGTGAGAAATTAATCACAGTGTGGTTTGTGGAAAAAGTGGAGAACATGGAGCCATGGGAGTTGGAATTTGATCTTTGCCACTTATTATATGTTTGACCTGAGATTCTCTGGGTCTCAGTTCTCTCATTTGTAAAATAATGAGATTTGACTACTAGGCATATATCCCAAAGAGGTCCAAATGGAGGGAAAGGATCCATGTGTATATAAAACCATTTATGGCAGGACTTTTTTTTTTTGGTGCAGCAAAGAATCAGAAAAAAGTGGGTATCCATCATTTGGGGAATGGCAGAACAAACTGTAATGTATCAATGTAATGGAATACTGTTGAGCTCTAAGAAATGACAAATGTGACAGCTTCAGTGAAATCTGAGTATGAATTGATGTAGAATGAAATGAGCAGCCTGCTCACACCCACCCATGTACCTCTCCATTGTCCTCTCACAATCATATAATACTGTTAGAATATTACTATTTAAAATATAGGCCTTCGTTTCAGAGAGAAGTTTGAGGTTATTTTAAAAAATTTGGCATTTTCCCAAAACAACCCAGTATACTCTCCCTATATTGTTTAATTTTGAGCCCAACTCATTTTCCACTTGCCATGCCTGTCCACAAAGTTTAGGGCTTTGATCCTAGTCCTGTAGACAGTCTATCTAACTGTATATTGTAATCTGTTCAATATGCATCCTTCATCTACTTGGTTTTTTCATTTGTATTTATTTATTCCTTTATGTTTATGATTAGGCTGACTCTTTTTGAGTAGCTATGGGTCTCATCTCTTAATGATCTCCTGATTACCAAATCTGATGGACTTTTCTCAAGTCTCAGACTTTTGGACGGCTCTGCTTTATGTGACACTGATGGCCACCACATTCTCCTCTTGGATTCTCTCACCTCTCTGGATTTTCATGACACTACTGTCTTTCCTGGTTCTCCTCTTACCTGTCTAATATGATAGTTTCCTTTTCTGACTGATCATTTATATAATGCCCCTAACTGTAACTGTTCTCTGAGACTTTGTCATTTGCCTTCTTCTCTTCTCTTCCTGTACTTTCTCTCTTAGTAACCTCCTATGGGTTTAATTACCATCTCTTTGCCAGTGACTCCTAGGTCTACATACTCAGCTTGAATCTCTCCCTGAGATGTCTCAAATTCAACATGTCCTGAACAGAATTTACCTTTTCCCACAAACTCACTCATCTTATCAATATTTCCTCCTCTCTACAACATAGTCTTCTAGTTTCCTGGTATCATAATCTTGACTGTTACTTTCTACTGTTAACTTTCTCTTTCCTCACATATCTAACCAGTGATCAGTCTTACCATTTCTATCTTTTCAATGTCTCTTGAGTCCTGCCCCTTCTGTCTACTTAGCCAGTTACCTCCTTAGTTTAATTCCTCATCACCTAGAAAATTGCAATACTTTCCTAATTTGTCTCACTGTCTCAATTCTCTCTTCCTTCTAGTTCTTCCTCCATATAGCTGCCAAAGTGATTTTCCTTAAGTATAGATCTGACCATGTCACATCCCTACTTGGTCAACTCCATTGGCCCCCTATGGCTTCTAGAGTAAAATATAATCTCTTCTATTTAGCTTCTAAAGTCCTTCACAACATGATCACAACCTATATTTCCAGCTTCATTCTATATTAATCTTCCTTCCATTTCACTCTGTGATCTAGTCAAACTGGCCTTATCTCTGTTCTTCATGAAGGCACTCCATCTTCTATCTCTGCACCTTTGTATTGCCTATCCCCCGTACCTGGAATGCACTCCTTCCCCTTCTATTTTAGAGAAGCCCCAGTCAAGTGTGGTCCTGTAACATCAGGATATAACTTGCACATCTGCAAATTTAAGTATCTGAAGGATTTTACCCTACACATGAAGGCCCTCTTCAACTTGGACTGTGCAGTGAATATCTTCCAAGACATTGGTGAACATTTTGTCTTGGCCTATGTCTATCTATTTTTGCCTTGCCTGATATTAATGGTCAAAAGTCATAAAACAAGAGTTTTTTTTTTTTTTGGTGTTTTGTCTCTCAAAAAGACAGAAATATCCCAATCAAATATTCATAGCAGTAAAAAGGAACTAGAAACAAACTATTTGTTCATTGCTTGGAGAATAATTTTTTAAAGAGTAGCATTTGAATGTAACAGAATATTACAGTGTCACAAGAAGTGATGCGTATGAAAGATATACAATAAAAAAGAAATATGTACATCAGCCGACTTCCAGACCAGCTCTCTTTCAATTATACTACACTGCTGAATTCCACTTTGGAAGTGCTAAGTCTGCTATGTTAACTGCACATCAAAGTAGAAATGTCTAGTTGGAAGTTGAAAAGTTCTTATTCCTTTGATAAGTTGAATTAAAGTTCTGTGTTCAAAGTCAGTGCTTTTTCAGTCATTTAGATGTTCAGATGAAAAAATTTTAGGTAGTTAAATAGTAGGAGTATGAAATTATGCATAAAAAAGGATTCTGTTTATATCTCATTCTGAGCTCCTCTTTTTGTATCCTCAGCACTTAGCACAGTGTCTGGCATGTAGTAGTCACTTAATAAATATTTATTGACTGTTGACTCTATGGAGACCTCTGATTCATTATTTGTTATGAAATGTAGTCTAGTGCATTTTTTTCATTTTTTAAAAAAATTCTTTGACTCCCTTGATTCTCATCCCTATAGAACCTATGTTATCTCTACTCCCAAAGTAAAAAAGACCAAAGGTATGCATGCTGTATAACCTCTAAGGTCTCTTCCAGCTCTAAACAACACTACCAATAACAAATATTTAGAACAGCAACGATACAACTTAAAATAAAAGGTTTGTATTTGTGGGTTGGTTTGCTTTGTCCATCTGAGCTCAAATATCAAGTGCTTCATTTACCCACACAAAACCCCCATAGTTTTTCCAGTTTATTCAAAAAAGACATAAAAATAGGTTAAATTTCAGGAAATATACTTTTAAAACACAATTTTATTGATACCTTTTGTTTTCAATATGACCTGTATTTGGGGCAGCCATGTGGCGCAGTGAATAGAGCCAGTGAATAGAGCACCGGCCCTGGATTTAGGAGGACCTGAGTTCAAATCTGGCTTCAGGCACATGATGCTTACTAGCTGTGTGACCCTAGGCCAGTCACTTAATCCTGATTGCCTCACCAAAAATAAAAATATGACCTACATTTGCCAATGTATACTCTCCTCTTCCCCCAATCAGAGAAGAATCTTATAACAAAACTTAAAAAAAAGTAACAGTTGAGCAGAGCTCACTTAACATATCCCAAAAGTTTGGCATTATATGAAGTGTTCCACACCTACAGTGCTCCACAGCTGCAAAGATGTAAGGGGAGGTACCTTCTCATATCTCTTTTTTGGGGGGGTAAAGTGGGGGGCCGCAATCTTGGTCATGATTTCACAGCATTCAATTTTGATTGTCATTATTTTCAGGAAATACAATTAATCAAAAATAGATTTGAGGGAATATGCCACACTTTAAACCATTAATATCACTTTCTTTCTTCCAATGATTTCTTGGTTGTAAAGCAGCAGATTAAAGTTTTAGCACTAGAGAAAAATAAATGGTAGATTTAGACAAAGATGACTTAGCAGCTGAAAATACCTTAATTACTTATGTGACTAGGATAATTAATACTCAAATGGGTACATGATCTCTTTGATGTGGATAGATTTTCCAACAATTATAGATTGCAGCTTTTCAAGGAAAATTTCAGTTATTTATTGGGTCTGTAATTTAAATTTGATTTTTTAAATGGATGTTAAAAGATCATCAGTTGGGTACTTAATCATGCACCCAAGTCGACGTGTAAACTCCGACTTCAGTTTGGTTGTTCAGTTATCTGAAGCTGAGTGTTCTTGGGTGGCCATATCTCATGTGGTAGCCTGATAATTCTTTGCTGAAGGTCTTTCTCAGAGGAAAGAGGACATATGTATGTTATCTGGGATTGTTTGGAAATGACTTTTCTCCCTGAGATGCAGAGTCTTTGGTCTTCCTGCCACTGTGGCCTTTGAGCAACAGTTAAGCAAATGAAGGTGTCAGGAAGAGGCTCAACAAGGATACGAATTAGTAACCCATTTTATAATGATGAGTACCTGAACTGCTGGTATTTAGTTACAGAGCATTGATTGCCATGCTTGCCATGGGTGCTTTTCAATATATTTTAAAGAATCTGTTTGTATAAATAGGTAGATGTGTTTCTTATCACTATAAATTAGCTTTATGAGTTAGTTCATTTTTTTTGTATATACCATTGTTCCTGGGAATCCTAAAGAATAAAATATCTCTGATATTACCTCTTCCCTGCCTCATACTACCCTTGGTGTAGTAGGATGCCTGAGTTTCTATCATGATATTTTATAGATGTTCCATCCTTTAAGTAACAGGAGAAAGTACCATTTGGTTCATTCTCCCCCCTTTCTCAAAAGTGATGCCTGAGGTTTCGTGTAGCCTTCCTCATTGTGGTTTATTGAATTCAGGCACACTCTGCAGTTAGTTTACTCCCTTGGTTCCCTTATTCCCTTGATGGTCTTGGAAATACTAGGAAGTGGACTGAGCAAATGGACTGATTCATCTTGAAGAGCAGTCCATGGGCATCCTTTTTATTTGCTAAGAGAAAAAGGTCAAATATATTTTCCCACAAAAGCTAAGAAGGTAAATTTCAAAAATTCATGTTTTGTCAAGCTTGCTCCAAAGAGTACACAATGAGCAGAGACTCTTTTTTTATGAGGCAAATTGTTATGCTTCCATCATATATAAACCTGGTGCCCTGGGAGGGAGGATTCATCTGCACTTTACTCCCAAAGAGTAATTCTATTGATGCTGTACTCATCATTAGGCCATAGGGTTTACTTTCTTTTTCACTTTACATGTTGCTTTGTTAGGTATTTTTCTCAAACCCATTAAATTTCCTGTGCTGCTAATGTCCTATTCCCGCAATTTGTATTATTTCTCAATATTTGTAATGAATTTCTTGTTATTCACACTATTTTCTTAGAATACTTTTCAAGTACTGCCATTGTTGTATGTGAAACCCACCCAAAAGAACAGGCTTAGAGTCTCACTCAAGCTGATATGTCCTTAGGACTTCCTGGATCAATAAATCTTTAGAGTTCTTATATAAACTCAATTATATAAACTATGTGTGTAAGCACATAATAGATTCCTCAGGTAATAGCTTCTTGGCTTATCTTTAAAGGAATATTAAATAGGAAACTGGACAATTCAGATGAGGAAATCTCATGCTGACTTATTCAATGATCATAACATTATATACTGTGTCTATAAAAGTTTTAAAAGTAGTCTCTCAGATAAATCTCATGATAGGAACTTTCCCTTATTTGCAGCAATCCCAGTTCCCACAAAAGTGGACAGGAGGCGTTTCATTATAATATCGCTAATGTTTTAAGTAACTATATAATAGCAATTTAACAACAACAACAATAATAACATTCAATAGCAAATAAATACCCAGAATGAACCAGTTGTTAAAACAGGATTTGAGGCAGTTACTCACAAGTGAGATTAACATCCAAGTGATAAATGGTGACATTGACATATGCCAAGACTAAAATGAGATAGCATTAGATTGTAAGCTCTTTGAGGCCAGAGGCCAAATTTTTTTTTACCTTTCTTTATATCCCCCAGCTCTTAGTATTGCACCTGATACATAGTAGGTACTTAATTAATGCTTGTTGTATATGTGTAGAACTATCCAATGCTATGATGTATAGTATGCCTTCTTAGCCCATTTTTTATTCATTCTAATTGTTTGATGTAGTATTTCTTGCTCAAAAATGTCCACATTTATTAAACTTTCCTAATCAATCTGAATGGAAAGATTTTAAGCTTCAGTTTTCATAGTAGTTAAAATACTTACGATTAGTCCTTATTTTTTGAGTAAGAAACGATAAATCTAAAATCTTAGCATGTCAGCTTTATAAACTTCCATCTTATTCTGTTTTCTATCAGTGCAAATTTAGCAATTACAGATTTGTAGATCTGGAAGAGTATAATGCTCTGACAACATGAATCATCTTCTTAACAGCTCCTGTCAGTAATCATCCAGGCCTGGCCTATGGATTTTAAGAGACCTACAAGTGATAGGGACCCTGTTACCAGCCTATTGCATTTTTTAAATGCCTTTGGTTATTAGGAAGCTGTTTCTTTTAGGATATAAGTGAAATCCTCTTAGTCTCAAGTAGCAGTGAACACAAGAAATACAAAAAAAGCATGGGAAAACATGAAGAAATGGATATAGAACTAAGAAGGGAACACAGCACTAAAATCCAGTGAAGTGGAAATGAATTGCAGAGATAAGACTTGGTCCTGGGGAATAAAATAGTAAAGCCCCTTCTTTCCTTTTGATGAAAAAGTAGCAGACTAGGGTGGATGAATGTTGCATACACATCAATTCAACTGAAGAAATGTTCACAAAGTGTCTGCTATATACAAGGCACCTTGGGATATAAAGCCAACCACAGAACAGTCTGCCCTCAAGGACACTATTATTTTTTAATATTTATTTATATCTTTTGTTCTTATGTCATCTTCATTTCTAAAATACATATCACTTCTTTTCTCTCCAAAGTGCCTTCTAACAAAAAATAAACAATAAAGAGAAAATAAAGGTTCAGCAAAACTACCATGTCACCTGAATCTGATAGTAAAGGCAGTGTTCCATACCCATTCCCCACCACCCCTTCCAACCTCTGGGAACACAGTGGGGAAGTATGTTTTCTTATCTATCCTCTGGTGTCAAGATAGGCAATTATAATTCTCAGTGTTCAGAGTGTTTTTTTTTTTCCTTTCTCTTCTTTCCATTTACATTATTGTACCACCTATCTTTCCCTAGCCTCAGAGGAGCTAATATTCTACTGGGGGGAATTCATGGGCCTTGGATAACAACTGAACTATCAAGACATTTTGAAAGGAGGTTATTAGTCATCAGTGAGGCCATCTACTAAGAGAAAATGAGGGAGAGGGTAATGTGGGACCCTTGAGGAGAGAAGAGAAGGCTTGGAGCAGCCACTGTGGGGAATTGAAAGAGTCAATTTGGGACAAGTACCTGCTTTGCCCCAAGTGTCTCTTCCTCTTTAAATTTATCCTCGGACATTGTCTGGACTCCTTATTTCCATTAATTTTCTTCTTACTGTATGATTCATAAATCATAGATTTAGAACCCAGTGGCACCTTAGGGATAACCTAATCTAATCCCCTCTTTTTATAGATGAGGAAAGTAAGGGTCAGAGAGTTAAGTATCTTGCCCAAAGTAATTAGTGGCAGAGAGTAGGATTCAAACCCAGATCCTCTGACTCTTAAGTGCAGTTTGAAGACCTTCCTTCTTTCCTTTCTTCCTTCCTTCCTTCCTTCCTTCCTTCCTTCCTTCCTTCCTTCCTTCTTGACTAATCCCAAAGCCTACACTCAACATACCAATACCATGATTTGGGTTCGTATATCTATACAAGTAGGTTTATAGTCAGGCTAGTTAAGAGAACACTTGATAGGGAGTAATGAAATAACATTGGAAAGGTAGACAGGAGCTAGATTATGAAAGGCTTTAAGTGTTAAATAGAGGGGCTTGTATTTTATAGTAGAGGAAATGAGAAGCCACTGGAAATTCCTGAGCAAGAGAGTGATGTGGTCAAACCTGTGCTTTCGGAGCAGCCTTTGGGCAACTATGTAGAAGTTGAATTGGACAGTGGAGAAGCTGGAATCATGCAGACCAGTTAGGAGGATTTTATTATATTACCAGCAAAGGTGATAAGGACCTGAACTAGGGTGGTTGTGATATGAGTAGAGAGAAGGGAATTGTTGTGAAAGAAGCTGAGGACACTCCTTGACTGTGGAAGGAGAGTAAAGAATCGAGATTAGATTTCAAATCTGAGTAGCTAGAAAAATGGTGCCTTCCATGATGGAAATAGAGAAGATAGTTGTTGAGTTCAGATTAATAATAACAATGATAACAATGCAAATTTAGTATAAAAAGAGAAATGGGGGAAGTTAGAAGGAGAGATGGGTTTAGGGGTTGAAGAGGACGAGGTTCAGTTTTGAATGTGCTGAGTTTGAGATACTTATTGAACATC
>NW_020954212.1:0-7600 GCF_900497805.2 Vombatus ursinus
AGCAATAATAGAGTTGGATTCTAAAGCAAAGATGAACCAATCAAATGTATTTTAGTGGTTTCTCTATAAATTGGCTGGTTATGAGGGGCATTTAGGTGGCACAGTGGATAGAATGCTGGCTCCATAGTCAGGAAGACCAGAGTTCAAATCTGGCCTCAGACACTTAATAGCTGTGTGATTGTGGGCAAGTCACTTACTCCTGTTTGCCTCAGTCTCCTCATCTATAAAATGAACTGGTAAAAGGAAAGGGCAAATCACTCCAGTATTTTTGTCAAGAAAACCCCAAATGGGGTCACAAAGATTAAGAGACAATTGAACAACTACTGAACACAATACCTAGTTATAAGTTCATAGCATGTTAAATATGAATGAGACCTTTTCTCTCTCTTCCTCTCTCCTCTGCTCCCCATAATTTTACATAAATATAATAAAACCATACTAATTGAGTTGTAGAATATTAGAGCTAGATAATGCATTATTATATTATTTTGAGATGGAACTTTGAGGATTGCAAAATATTTTACCTACATTATATAATTTTACCTTCATGAATCTGCAATTTAGGAATTCACCATTTTTATAGATAAGGCTCACCTAAGTGGCATTTCTATGCTCACATAACTAATGCATAATAAAGATGGTTTTGTACCCATGCTTATCCTGTTTCCAAGTCTTTTGATTTTTCCTCTAATGATACATTATCTGTTATTCCACCAATCAGCAACCTAATATCTATTTCTGTGTTTTTTTCTTCCCAAGGTATGCAATTATATTATATACTTTCTGTAAGCTTTTGAGCAAGTTAATTAACCCTTCCTAGACCTCAGTTACCTTCATATATAAAATGAATGCTACTATATTAATGATAAGGTCCCTTCTTTCTCTAAATCTATGATCCTATGATCTTCTGATCTCCATGAGTTCTAAATAAAATGAACTTGGTTAGTCTTAGGTCAGTAGTGTGTAATTTGGATCTATTAACTTATTTTTTTGTTTATTTTGTTTTATTTTATATTTTGATAACTATTTCTAGATAATCATTTTCCTTTTTAACCCTATTTATTTTATTTTCCGCATTTAAAACATCCCAAGAAGGGATCTGTCAGCTTCATGAGATTGGCAGAGATCTCAATGACACTATGATAAAAAAAAGCTAAGAACACTTGCTTGTGGGTATATATATATATATATACACACACACATATATGTATATATATGCATCTATAGACATATTTATACATATATACACACATGCACACATATTACACATGCATACTCACATATTATATTGATGAATTGCCTAATCCAATTTTTTTTTCATTTTACAGATGAGGAAACAGAGATCTAGAGAAGTTAAATGATTTAAACAAAATAACAGAACTAATAGTAAACTATGCCATAGAATCCAGATTTTCTAATCTGGGTTAATGTTCCCAGTGTTCTCAATGATGTTTTATCTTTGGTATAACTTTCTGAAGAATATCATGTTATAATTTACAAAGTCATTCCTGTCTTTGAGTAGTTGGATTAGTCACACACATACATAAAACTGCTACACTGAATCACTTAAATACATACTTCACTTCCAACCAATGAATTCTTTTTTTAGATGTGGCATATCTGAAATCAAGAGAAAATTAATTTGTTATCAGCAAAAAAAAAATGATCAAGAGTTATTCAGAAGTTTGAATCTTTGTTCAGCTCAGGCATTATCTGCCTTGAGTAGCTCAGTTTCCATGGTGATGAAAAGCATTAAGGCTTCTAAGCTCTCTGGTTCAACTGTTTAATTCCTTTCTCTAACAGCTGGGTTGAATGTGTTGCTACCAATCTAGATTTTAAACTTTAGTATTGAAATAACCATGTCTTTCTTAAAAGTTAACAAGTATTGAATTGCATTACTATTATGGAATGATTCATAGAATATTAGGTCTTGAACTCATGTAATTGCAAGAAATGTCTTTGACTTCATAAACTTTGTCATTTATAGTATATTAAAACTGCAGAGCACAAAATTGCTAATTATTTTAGTTTAGTATTTAAAGGTATACTTTAAAAGCATTACTTCTTACAGATCAAAATAAAGTACATGGGTTTTCAATTTTCACATAAATTGCCATTTAATTCAATTCAACAAACACTTATTAAATTCTTGCCTCTGTGGTGCTCACAGTCTAATAGCCATCCTTTCTCAGCTTTTATAGACAGTAATGACGTAGATAGATGCTTCATAGTCATACATATTTTGTTATTTTGTATTTGATGTTCCAGGAACTAAAAATATTTAATAAACAGAAAATGAATACCTATGGAAGTCCTTTTGATAATTTTGATTGATTTCAATGTTGAATGAATTTGAAGAAAGAGAAAAAATTGGGTTCTATGAAATTCCTTCTATGCTGTAAATATTGACCTTATACCTAAATCAGGGAGAAACAAAAGAGTGAAATAAAACTATGCATAAATATCTCTTTTCTCCTGTTCACACCTCTCTTCTCCTGTCCTGTCCTTTCCTGTCCTCTCCTCTCCTCTCCTCTCCTCTCCTGTTATTCATGGACTGATTGCTGATTGGCATGGGAACTTCAACCAGCTCCATTTCAAATCTGGGCTAGCCCACTTCTCCCTAGGCAGTTTGGTAGCTGCTTGGTTCTAGGGGGCTCCTTAAAGTGGTACTGAACTTAATTTGGACATTAATCATTCTAGATCAGTATAGTTCAGAACTCCTTAGCCTCATTCTCTCCAGTAGCACAGACCAAAGGAATGTGCCACCATGCTCAGTCCAGGTAATTTTCTTTTTTTTTTTAATATTTTGTTGTCCCCCAATTACATATAAAAACAATTTTAACATTCTTTTTTTCCCCTCAAATTTTGAGTTCAAAATTCTCTCCCTTCCTCCCTCTCTCCCCTTCCTCTTTCATTGAAAAGGCAAGCAATTTGATATAGTTTATATATGTGTAGTCATGCAAAATACATTTCCACATAAGTCATGCTGTGAAAGAAAACCCAGACAAAAAATAAGGAAACTAAAGAAGAAGTATCTTTGATCTTCATTCAGACTCCACCAGTTCTTTCTCTAGAGATGGACAGCACCTTTTATCATCAGTTCAGGTAATTTTCCATAATGAGTTAGACTCATGCATGGAATTAGAGCTTAATGATACACTCTTGAACCATGAAGTCTTTAACAAACGAAAGTTTATTCAGCAATAAAAAAAATCATATCATTGATTCAAGTGGACCTATTTCCTCTTTGCTTCTGAATGTGTCACTGCAGTTGTCCTGGATTGGAAAAATGCTGGTTCCCAGAACAATGAGGATTCTATCAAGGCTGAGAAGCCCTGTATTTATATTCTGGACTTTTTTTTGATGTCTCAGGTAATCAGGAAGCCATACCAACAGTTGGAGCTCTAGTCTCCCAGAATAATGTTAAGTATGACCTCTTTACCTTTAAAAGAGAAACCAATTCAACCTACCAAAAAAAAAAAAAACCAAACATGTTTTGCCTACTACAAAATAAGATTCTATTACCATGAAATCCACTTGACTTCATTAGTTTCCTAAAAATGGTTCAGTAAAATACTTTTGGGATATGAAATACATGTTACAAATACATACAAGATATTATTTTATGTTAGATAAGTAACTTTGATTTGTATTCTTCTCTCAAGCATCTCTAAACTTAAAATAAAGAAGAAAGCCCTTTTCTGACCCATTTTCATTCATGTCTGCCTGTCATTGACATCAAAAGGAATTCCATGGGCATATGTGAAGGCATTAGAGTTAAGTACTATAATCGGATAATAAAATTTGCAGGCAGGCATACTGAGCAAAAACATCTGTATGGCATTGTTACAGCATATAAACACGTCTGTATGTGACTTTAATTTAGCCTCATAGAGTTCAAGGTAAAATAGCTACCCTTAGGTAAAATTATGAAGCTGTGTATAAACTGTCTTTGACATCCTTAAATTCTTTTATACTTCGGTGGTAAAAAATTATAGCTAATGCCATCACCTATCCCACCCTCAAAGATGTGAAACTAATCAACTAGAAATAGTACTGCAACATGTCTTTCCTGGCAAGTCTGTAATGGGGAAGAAGGAGGCAAGTACAATTCCAGACTGAGGATGAGTTTCAACAGTGAACTCTCATAGAGGAAGTAGCTCCAACAGCAGAGAGAGGCGGATACACAGTTCCATCGGCATTGTTTCATTCATTAATGTCCCACTGAAGACTGAAAGGTGTGAGGTTGGGAGGAGGGTGTCTTTCTAGGCACAGCAAAGTACCTCACTGTGTGGTCTTGACTGTAACAACCTGATTTCTGGAATTTCAGGATTCAATAATGTAGCCATATGCTGTGATAGACTGGAAAAAAAGTTTAATAATTGGCTCTCCTCCTCCCCCCAAAAAAGAAAACTATACACATATACTTTTAAGTTTAATCTAAATTATTAGCATTTCTCCATCACTTTCTTCTTTTTTTTAGTTCAATAAGTTTATTTTTGAAAATGTACACAAATGTTGAACCATTTCATGCATCTTCAGCAGCTGGAGCATCTCCACTCTTGGTGTTCCCGGTATAGATCATTTGGGCTCTGTGTTTGGAAGCTAGCTTAATCAGACCTTTACTAAGCAATTCCTGGAGGGTTGCCTGGGCTAGAGAACCCCAGATCTTCAGTCTCTCTGAGACTACTGCAGGGGTGATAAAATTATAGTTGGAGACCTCCTTGCAGAGTTTGTCTCACATTGCTTCGTCAAACAGAACCAGATTGTTGAGCTTGTCTCGAAATTTTCCCTTGGACCACTTCTTCTTCTTAGCCTTGCCCCCACACTTGTTCATGGGATCTTTGTCCTTCTTGGCCAACTGGCCGGCATCTTTCTTCTTCTTATCCTCCTTGGGCAGCGTGGTGAGGTTTCAGAAACTCCTGCTGCTGCTGCCTCCAAGCTAAGATGCCAGACCCATCACTTTCTTAAATTTAGAAAATTAATAAAACAGAAATTAACCCTGAGATAGTGTTTGCAGATTTCCAAGGTATAAATGCTCACACTGGAAATTTAACTATTGACTTGCATGAGCATGTTCAAACTGGTTCTAGTACACCTCTGAAAATATTTGAAAATCATCTAGACTTAAACTCAAAGAGATCTTGCTTTGAATCATACCTTAGACACTTATGTCCTTTGCGGTACCTTCAATGATACTTAATCTCTCTGAGGCACAGTTTCCTCATATATAAAATGAAGGGGTTGGAATTGATGTTATCTGTGGTCCCTAATGGCTCATAATATATTATTCTATGATTATCTTCATAACTCTGTATAATCCATACTATGATTAATTCTAAGGAAACATTGGATAGAAGACTGAGTCTGGAGGCAAGAAGACCTGAATTCAAATTCTGCTTTATTCCCTATAACACTGGAAAAGTTATTTAACCTCTATCTGCCTCATTTTCCTCAACTATAAAATAACAATATAACAATAATACTTACTTCCCAGGGTTGCTGTAAGTGAATTAATATATATAAAGCACTTTGCAAACCTCAAAGTTCTACATAAATGTTAACTGTAATTATCATTAGAGAAAATGGCAAACATTGAAGCTGAGAATAGTTAAGGAGTCCCTCCAGTATCCAAGTAAGCCAAGGTCACATGACAGCTTAATTCACATAAAAATTCACACATAAACAGCTAATTCAAGAGTAGAACTCAAGTATTCTGAATGCTAGTTTTCTATTACAAAACTAAAGAAGGTCTATTCTCAAGATACATGAGAATGGTGGAGAGGGTTTGAGAGAAAGGCAATGCTTTAGTTTCTTCCATTATTGCCACAAATTCTAGAGTCTGCATTACTGAGCAAGTCTTTTCCACTTTTCCCTCTCTGTCCACACTCCTTTGCCAATTTTTTTTCTCTAGTATTCTCATGTACACTAGGGCTTCATAATACTAGTTCCCCTTAACTCCTTTGTTATCATTCTAGATAGTGAGATGAGTGGGTTTCTGAAAATGAACCATCTCCCATGGTTACTTATAGTATATAGGTGTTAGAAGCAATATGTTAAAGCCTGACTGAATGAAATTTGAAGTTTTTCCTTAAAGGGTATTAAAATCACCCTCAAGAATCTGTAGACTCAGAGGGCTATGAGCTCAGGCTGTCAATGTCACTTCCTGATTACGGAGCACAAAATAACCCCAAGGTTAGCCAAGTTGCATTCTCCGATGTTTGAAAGGTAAGTAGATCACAATGGGCAATGCAGGAAAGGGAGCTTCATTCAGTTGACTCAATTAGATGTCCTTAATAGTTATTTTCTTTAACTTCCTCATGGCTAAGAAAATATCTTTTTATTAACCGTTGAAATGTCCTCCAAGTATTTCATGTTCCATTATGGAACCTAAACTACCAAGGGACTGGTCTGAGTCTGGCCCATACCAGACTCACCCAAGTTTGTTCATCACTTCCCATCCACCCCAATGATTATAGCCATCTATGAGAATCACTCACTAAATTCCACTAAACTATTATGCATATTATTAATATATGCCATTTTTTTCAAAATTGATTCCAATGGAATTCTTCACATGCTCACATCTGCCTATTGCATAGATAACATGGTCATGTACTCTCCATTTTTTTTAATTAAAGGAAAAGTCTCATCCTGATTTAACTTATATCTCTAATTCATGAATTAAAATAATGAAATGCCCTATTTTGAAACTCATAGGAATGATAGAACTACTTTCTTCATTTTATTCTCTCCTGTCCTTAATATTATACATACCCCTGACACATTGATTTGTGCCCCTGAGACAGCCTGAAGTGTGAGAGGGGAAGGTTCCTACAACATACAATTGAAAGCAAAGAGGAATTATTTTATTATTACTGTGGTTAATCTGAGTCTCTTCTTTCACTGGAATAATCTTTGGGGTGTTGTTTTCCATGGTTTTAATTATTATTTTAAATTTCCATTCCTTTATTTTCCATGTAATAGATTTACAAAGCTCTCTTTGGTGTGCACTTTCATAGTTCTGAGAATGTCTTTTCCCGCATCTAAGAAAAGAAAGAACAAAGACATTGCCCCACTCAGTAGAGCACTTTAAAAAGACACGGAACGGAACCAAAAAAAATAGCAGTAAAAGATTTTCATTTGTTTTGGGTGAATTTCAAGGCTTTTTCTGATGCCTTTACCGCTTTTCTCTAATCCCATGGATTTTCCTCAGTGACAGCAATAGCTGCTTATCAAAGGAGTAAGATTCTGATGAAGACCAAATGATAGAGCTCAATGAAGTTTAACCTTTCCCCCTTTCATTCCTCTCTGGTTCCCCTAGATTTTCAGTGTGTTACTAAGCAAAGCAAGTCTCCTTTGTTAAGAAAAGCACTTAAAATTTAAGAATTTATATATATATATATATATATATATATACACATAATCAGATCAAATAATATATGATATATATATATAATATATAATCAGATCAAAAACAGAAAGAAATGTGTCATATATAGATGACACGTTTCTGTTTTTGATCTGATTGGAGGTATATAAGCAGTGGTGGGATATATGTATCAAAGGTTTTGGAAAGTCTTCTATAATGTGCCCTTTT
>NW_020954213.1:0-1899 GCF_900497805.2 Vombatus ursinus
GTTTTTGTTTTAAATCCAATACTTTGGCCCTTTAAAAGGAAATATTCTCCACAAATTTATATATTCCCTTAAAAAGACATGTGGTGACGATTCCTCCTCTAATTCTCTTTCCTTTTCTTTTCTACTTTCTTAAGGGAACAAAGCCCCCTCTTCTTCTTAGAAGTTTATCAGATAGAGCCACCCTCCTGAAAGTCTCAGGCTTCAGCAATTTGAACAGGGCATCACCCTCTATCACTTTACTGGTTTTCAAATCAAGCTACAAAATTTCCATTTTTCAATCCTTCTACTTAAAACAGACCACTTCCTCACACCTTCTCCACTTTAACTATCTCTAAAGCTATCCAGAGGGTATCCACATCCAAGGGTGGGGAAGTTAAGACCCCCACCCAAATTACACTCAGCAAGACTACCAAGCAGCCTTCTTTTGCAAGTCTGAAGGGAGATAAGAATTGGACTCTCCCTCTCCCCCTCCCCCTCAGCCCAAACCGCCTTTACAACTTTACTGTGCATTCTAAACAATTCACTGAGATCTGATCACATTAAAAGACAGAAAAGCCCTTATTTTTTTTTCCCACTCTAAACACATTGCACCGAGACCAAATTCTTAGTCTTGGGATCCCATTAAACCTGAATTCAAATTCTTCTCGGCACCCCCCCCTTTTTCTTCTTTTTCTCTGTGCGCTAGCCATCTTGGGCGGCATGCTCCAAATCCTCATCAGCAAAACCTACCAGCTGCACCTTCCGTTAACTTCTGAGAGATTCTCTCCCTGCCCTTTTTGACCCTAATCCCAATCTCCCGCTGAAAGCCTGAGAGGGGGCCTCTTTCCCACTCTTCCTTCTCCAATCTCATACCTCAAAAGTTCCCCAAAAATTTCTCTGGCAGACACAAAACATCCATAGACAGACAGACAGACAGACAGACAGACGGCACGTGCTCGCGACTCCAATCCTAACCTTGACCGGTCAAAAGAAGCTCATTTTGTCCCAGGGTCCCCTTTGAATGGGTTCCAAGATTTTTCCTTCAGTAGGAAAGTTTTTCCTGCCTAGTGCCACTACCTCAATTTGCTAGCTAGCGTTCTCCCCAACGGACTACTTTGGGGTATCTCTGAAAGGGGTTCCTGGAGTCCCTTCCCTGGCGCCTTTTCCTTTGAATTCTTCTCTCCCATCTCTAAGTCAGGTCTATTATCTTACACTTAGTTAACCCAGACAAACTGACTCCCAGAGACAAGGTTCTCTAAGTCAGGTCTATTAACCAAAGCTTAGTTAACCCAGACGAAATGACTCCCAGAGATAAAGTTCTCTAAGTATTAACCAAGGCTTAGTTAACCCAGACAAAATAACTCCCAGAGACGAGGTTCTCTAAGTCAGTTCTATTCACCAACTCTTAGTTAATCCAGACAAACTGATTCCCAGAGATGAGGGATTCCCGGATCAACAAAGGCAGAATTTTTCCGCTAATTTCTTCCTACTTTTGTTATACATCGAGATCCTTGGCCGTTTTCCTTTTTTTTTTCTTTTCTTTTTTTCTTTTTTTGCCGCCGTTCAACCTCTCTCTGCAGCAATCGCTGCTGTCTTTGGGATTTCACGAGCCCCAAGGGAAGCGAAATCGAAGTCCCGGGACCATTAAAAATCAACGGGAGCGCTCTTCCCAGCCCACTGAGATCTCACCTTTCTCAGTAGTCGATTGGATCCCGGAAAGCCCCCAAATTGTTATAGAGATGACCCCAGACTCAGTTCCGAAAACTAGTGTCTCAAAAACTTTTTGTTAAAGAGGTTGAAGTGTACCATTTCGATTCTTGGGAGAAGCGGGTGCACTTCCCTGGGAGGAGAGAAAATGCACGTGGTAAAAGACGCCAGGGCAAACTTTATAGTTAGTAATCACCTAACTCCTCCCTTCTG
>NW_020954214.1:0-33418 GCF_900497805.2 Vombatus ursinus
GTCCTAGGACTTTTCTTCAGATCTTCCTGGGTTGTCTCAGGAAAACTCCTCTTCTGCCCCTACTCTTTTATTTTTACTGCTCAATATTCATCCTGAGGTGCTATTTCATCTCTTTTGTGAAGGAAAATCTTGAGAGCTTAGAATTTTCTGACCTACTCTGCCATCTTCCCAGAATACTTTCCCACATTTTTTTCCTAAAATCATTGAGTGCATCATTTTTATAGTGCAATAGTATTTCATCAAAATTATGTACCACTCACTAGCTGTGTGATGCTGGGCAAGTCACTTAACCCCAATTGCCTCATCAAAAAAAAAAAATAAGAAAATCATGTACTACAACTGCTTCAGCCATTCTCCAATTAATGAATATCCATGCAATTTCCAGTTCTTTGCCACCATGAACAGAGCTGCTATAAACATTATAGAATATGTAGGTTCTTTTCCTTTACCCTTGATTATTTTTGGAAATAGACCAAGTCATGTTATTACTGGGTCAAAGGGTATAGGTAGTTTAATAAATCTTTGGGCGTAATTCCAAAATACTCTCCACAATGGTTGAATCAGTTCACAATTCCACCAACGTTGAATTAGTGTCCCATTTTTTCAATATACCCTCCAACATTTGTCACTTTTCCCTTCTATCATTTTAGCCAATCTGGTAGGTGCAAAGTGGTATCTCAAGGTTGTTTTAATTTGCATTTCTTTAATCAATAACATTAGCATTTTTTTTGATATGACTACAAATTGTTTTGATTTCTTCATTGGAAAATTGTCTGTTCACATCCTTTGGGCATTTATCAGTTTGGGAATGACTCGTATTCTTATACATTTGACAAAGTTCTTGAGACCTTTATCTGAAAAACTATACAAATTCTTTTCCCCAATTTACTGCTTTCCTTCTGATTTTGGTTCCATTTGTTTTATTTGTACAAAAAAACTTTTTGATTTAATGTACTTGAGATTATCCATTTTACACGTCACTTTGCTCTCTCTTTTATATTCATAAAGTGTTCACATGTCCATAAGTATGATAAATAATATGTTCTGTGTTCTTCTAATTTTCTTTTGTAACATCTGTCTTTATATCTAGGTCATGTATCCATTTTGACCTATCTTAAGAGGTAATAGAGGAAATCTAATAAATCAGAATCTGAGAATTGTTTTTACAAATTTTAAAGTAAGTGTTTATTGGTGTTGTTTGTTTTTCACATCATGTTACTGATTCCCAATATCCACCCCCCTTTTCACCTAGATATCCATCTCTTATATCATATAGTATTTCTTTTAGACAAAAAAAAATCAGCACAACTAATTAACATATTGTAAAAGTCTAAATATTTATATAATGTGTAACAGCTCTAAATCTCATAAATTCACAAATTGGGATATTTAGGGCGTCCTCTCATATTTTTTTTGGAGACATGTTTGATATTTATACTTCTGTAACATTCACTTTTATTTTTTTGTGCAACTGTTCTTTCCATTTACATTGTTGTAGTCATTGGTTGTATTTTTTCTTGGCTCTGCTTACTTCACTCTGCATCAATTCACATAGATCTTTCCAAGTTTCTTTCTAATCATCACATACATCATTTCTTATAGCACAGTTACATTTCATTACACTTAAGTACCACAGTTTGTTTAAACATTCTCCAAGCAATGGGCTGCTGCTTTCTTTATACTTTTTTGTTATCACAAAAGGTCTAGTATTTAGGTGTATATTGGGATTTCTATTGATCAAACACTGTTGGGGTAATGGACTGTAGTAATGGAGCCTCTGGTTCAAGTGGTATAGATATTTTAATCACTTAATTTGTATTATTCCAAATACTTTCCAGAATACTTACCCATCACTTTGCTTCTCCAACAATACATTAGTGTGTTTATCATTTCACAACCCCTGCAACATTGACTGTAGTCAATCTTTGTCACCTTTGCTAATTTGCAGAGTGTGAAATAAATCCTCAGGGTTGCTTTGATCTGTCTTTCTCTTATTATTAGTGATTTAGAGTATTCTTTCATGTGGTTGTGAACATTCTGAAATTCTTCTTTTCAGGATTATTTGCACATATCTTTTGACCACTTATCTGTTGTGGAATGGCTGTTAATCATATGTATTACACATATATGCATGTTGTTTCTACATCTTGGATACCAAATCCTTATTAGAGAAATTTGATAAAAAAAGATTATTTCCCATTTAATCACTTTTCTTCTTAACCAAAGTACATTAATTTTATTTCTGCAGAAGCTTTTCAGTTTCAAGTAATGAAAATTTTCAATTTTTTAAAAAAATAACTGGCTCTATTTCTTGTTTGGTTAAGATATCATATCTTACCAATAGCTGTGTGTAAGTATATGATCTGAAGATCATGTTTCAATTTTGAAGGTACTGGTTTTCCCAGCAATTTTTTCCTAGGTAATTTATGTTTTCCTTTTAATCAGATGCTGGTCCATGGAGTCCTATTGTTTCTGGTTCTCTCTTGTCTAGTCC
Organism: Vombatus ursinus; assembly: GCF_900497805.2. Classification (NCBI taxonomy): domain Eukaryota; kingdom Metazoa; phylum Chordata; class Mammalia; order Diprotodontia; family Vombatidae; genus Vombatus; species Vombatus ursinus. The sequence goes on from NW_020954214.1 coordinate 2,495, forward strand.
ATTCCATTGATGGATCACTCTCTTTTTTTTTAAATCAATACCAGTTGGTTTTGATTATTGCTAACTTACAATATAGCTGGAGGTCACCAAGTACTATTTCTATTTCATCTCCATTTCTTTTCATCATTTCATTTGATATTTGAGATCTGTTGATTCTCTGAATGATTTTTGATATTGTTTATCAAGTTCTATAAAGTATCATTTTGGCAACTTGATTGGTATAGCATAAAATGTTTAAATTATCTTTTGCAGTATTCTCATACTTATTTGGTTGGAATGGCCTAGCCATGAACCCTGAATATTCGTCTTGCTATTTCAGTTTTTCTTTACTTCTTTGAGGAGCCCCTTGTAATTGAAACTATACAAATATTTGTTTGCTCTGATAGATCAATCTGTAGATATTTTATGCATTTTGAAGTTATTTGCAATGGCATTTCCTTTTCTATTACAATTTGTTGGATATTTTTATTATTATGCACAAATACAATTCATTTTTGAGAGTTCATTTTACAACCTTCAACCTTCCTGTCCTTATGAGTATCTTTATTGGTTTCTGATGATTTGTAAAATACATCATCATATCATCAACACTTAGGAAAACTTTTCTCTTCTCTTCACTTTTCTGTATGCCTTTCATTTCTTTTTCTCATCTTATTACTGTTTCTAGCATTTCTAGAACTCTATCAAATGATACTGGGGAGAGTAGGCATCCTTATTTTACAACTGAATTTCTTGAGAAAGTTTCTAGTGCAACCCCATGGTATATGATACTTGTTTTTGTTTTTAGATAGATGTATTTTATGATATTTAAAAACATCTTGCTAGTCCTCTATGTTGATAGGGTTTTTAGCAAAAAAAGTGTCCTAAAATTTGTCAAAGACTTTTTCTTCATTTATTGAGATAATCATTTTGTTTGTGGTGTTTTGGTTTCAATTTGCTAATTACACTGATGATTTTCCTAATATTTGACTGTCTTAGCATCCCTAGGAAAAATCTCTTTTAGTTATGATTAATTTCTTGGTTCAGTTGTAGTGTGTGTGCAGAATATTTTTTAAATTTTTTGAGTGCATACTTGTTAATGATATTGGCCTATAGCTTTTTGCTCTGTGTTTTATCTTTTCAAAGTTTTGATATTAGGAATATATTTGCATCACACAAGAATTCTGGTAGGGGACATTTTTTCTTAATTTTGGAGAATGGTTTGTGAAGCTTTAGTACTCACTGTTCTTTAAAAGTTTGGTTTAATTCTCCTGTGAATCCATCAGTACCGGTAATGTTCTTCTTTGATAGTTGCTTTATAGCTAGATCTGTTTTGTTTTCTGAAATTGAGGCATTTAAGATTTCAGTTTGACCTTTTGATAGTTTAGGTATTTTATATTCTTTAATTTGTTCCTCTATTTTTTTTTCTATTCTCAATTGTGTTATTATAAAACTGTTTATAATGTTGTAATTATTCTTTTATTTTAGTTCTGTTGAGATTTCAACTTGCTAATTTGTTATTTCATTGATTTGAATTCTTTCCCTCTTTTACAAAACCAGATTAGTTAATGGTTTATCAAATTTATTTGCTTTTTCAAAGAAACAATTTTAGGTTTCATTTATTGCCTATAGTTTTTTCCCCACTTTATCTATTTCTCCTCTAATTTTGAATATATTCCCTTGTGTTTTTTTAGTTTACTTTTTGGATTTCTAATTTTTTTACTTGCAAATTCTGTTGTTTACCCTTCTCTATTTCTATTTTGTTAATGGCTGATTGTAGAGATATGAATCCCCCACTCCTAACCACTTTAGCAGTATCCCAGAAGTTTTGGTATATTGTTTCATCATCATCATTAACATTTTCTTTCACATAAGTTTTTGTTGTTTCTATGATTTTTCTTGGAGAAATTCACATTTTAGGGTTTCTGTGCCGGTCGCGCGGTGCACTCTCCTCCTATAAGGAGCAGGCTGCCAGAGTCATACTTACCAGTCTTCGGTGCCCACCCGGATAGACACAGAGACGAGCCGATCAGGAGGTGCAAACACTCGAGCTTTATTCAGAGGCCATCACAGCAAGGCCAAGCAGGAAAGCCAGAGCAAGAGAGCAGGAGCAAGAGAGAGCGAGCTCCGACCACTACTGTCCCTTAAGTACCTACTTAGCCCCTCCTCCTCAGCCCGTCTACTAGACATTGATTGTAGGATCAGATACTGGAAGGGGATGTCTGGGTTTAGTGTTGCACCAAGGGAGAGACGCAGGAGGCTAGGACTGGATACAGGAAGGAGGCGTCTGGGGTTAGTGCATAGACAAAGGGAGAGTATGTGACACAGGAAGTCAGGAAGGAGACATCTGGGGTTGACGTTGCACCTAGGGAGGGGACTAGACAAAGGGAACTCGTTCTCTGCCATCCCACTCCCACGTGGCACAGCCCCCTGCCTCAGAAGCACGTGCTCCGGCTACTTCCTTGTATCCTGTTCCTTCTCCAGCTTATCACAGCTCCACATAGCACTGCCCACTGCCTCGGGAGTGTGAGCTCCGGTTACTTCTCCGTATCCAGTTCCCATCCCAGTTCACCACAACTCCGCCTAGCACAGCCCCTGCCTCAGGAGCGTGAGCTCCAGTTACTTCCTAATATCTTGTTCCTACACTATCTTGCCACAATCCTCACATGGCAGTAGTCAACATCAGACAATCCCTCACAGGTTTCATTACTAAGTCTCCTTTTGGTTGTTATTAGTTTTTTGTTTGTAATTCCTGAACTCATGATCATTTTTATTGCATTATGGGTGTACAAAAGATGGATTAAATATTTGTACATTTTTACATCTGTATGCCATATATTTGTGCACTAACACATGGGTCATTTCTGTAAAATTTTCATATGCTGCTAAGAAACTTGTAAATGCTTTGCCTATCCCATTTAGAAGATGCCTAAAAAGTCTTTTTTTCACGTGCAACCATGGATTTTATCATTATTATTGCTATGGTCTCCTGCATAAGTTTATTTTTATTATCAAATTGATTATATAAATGCACTGTTTTTTCAAAATACAAGCAGAGATTATGAATGATATCTTGTCAGGTATCTTGTTGAGAACAATCTTTTTGAGCTACGGGCTGTAGGTGATCTACTCTGGGGTCTCTTCCTTTTTAAAAAAAATGTGTTTTATTTTTCCTCAATTATATGTAAAAAATTTTTTTAACATTCTTTTTAAAATTTTTGAGTTCCAAATGCTCTCCCTCCATCCCTGCCCTCCTCATTTAGAATGCAAGTTTTTTTTTATATAGGTTATACATGTGTAGTCATGCAAAATATATTTCCATATTAGTCATGTTGTGGAAAAAAAAAACATAGACCAAAAAACCTAAGCAAAATAAGAAAGAAAGGAAGGAAGGAAGGAAGGAAGAAAGAAAGAAAAAGAAAATAAGTTTAAAAAAGTGTGCTTCAGTCTTTATTCAGAGTCCATCATTGCTTCCTCTGAGGATGGATAGCATTTTTCATCAAAAGTCCTTCAGATTTGTCTTGGATCATTATATTGCTGAGTCATTCACATTTTGGAATATTACTGTTACTTTTTACAATATTCTCCCGGTTCTCTTCATTTCACTTTACTTCAGGTCATATAAGTTTTTCCATTTTTCTCTGACAGCATCCTGCTCATCATTTTCTTATAGCACAAGAGTATTCCAGTTTCTTCCAGTAATTCCAGTATTCCAGTAAGACAGTTTCTTTAGCCATTCCCCAACTGATAGACATCCCCTCAATCTCCAATTCTTTGCCAGCAGAAAAGAGCTGCTATCAATATTTTTGTGCATACAGGTCCTTTTCATTTATTTTTTTGTCTCTTTTGGTATACAAACCTAGTACTTAAATTGCTGTGTCAGTTCACAACTCCACCAACAGTGCCTGAGTGTCTCAATTTTTCACATTACCTCCAACATTTGTCACTGACTGTAAAATACTAGGAAAACTATGAAAATAATTATCCACATAAATAATAAGAATAACAAAAATCATCACATTTTATGAAGAGTAGACTTTTCATAAGATACAAAACTCCCTCATTCCTGTTTTTAAGAAAGTATGGCAGAGCTGTACATTGATCCAAACATTCTGTAAAGCAATTTGGAACTCTGTCCAAAGAGTTATGGCCCTGAGTCCATTCTTTTACCTACTGATACCACTACTAGTTCTATTCTTCAGATAGTTCAAAGAGGGAAGAAAAGGACTTTTATACATAAAAAATATTTATAGACACTCATTTTGTGGTGGGAAAGGACTGGAAAATGAAGGGATACCCATAAACTGAGGACTAGCTGAAAAAATTATGGTCCATGAATGTGATGAAGTACTCTTGTGAAGTAAGAACTGACAAAGGGGATGGTTTCAGAACAACATGGGAAGACTTGTATGAAATTAAGGAAAATGAAATGAGAAGAACTAGAAGAACAATTTTTATAATAACAGTAATACTTTTAAAGATAATCAAATTTGAAAGACTTCAAGCCTGTCACCAACACAAAAGCCAGCTACAGTTCCAGAAGACTCATGATGAAGCATGCTACCCAGCTTCAGATAATGAACTGAGGGATTTGGAGTGCAGATTGAATCATCTTTCCTTTTTCTTTCTTTCTTTCTTTCTGCCACAGAAGACAATCTCCTTGGCCTTGATGAGGGCCGGCTTTGAGATGAGGCCATAAATGTAATACAGTGACTCTAATGGGACACGGTCCCCTATATGTGTCAAGGATGGCTGTTATTCAAGCATTGCCATTTGCACTAGAGTCAAGAAAGGCTGTCCCCTTAGCCCAGTAGTTTTTAATTTAACTCTCTTGCTGATAATTCAGGACTGGAAGAGATCTTGGCTAGGCTATGAACTGTAAGACGAGAGAAATAATGCCCAGAAATATGCACAGTATCTTAAGAATGTATCTTTTACCTATAACTGATTAAAGTAAAAGTTCTTTTTTCTAATTTTTTTGTGATATGATCTTTAATAAGTTCATCAATTCATTTAAAAATTAGGGTGCAGTATGGTATATGCTGTTGGTCTAACTTTAACTTCTCCCTGACTGGTTGCTAGTTATCCTGACAGTTATTATAAAATGAGGACCTTATTCCTGAGTCATTTATCTTTTCTGGCTTACCCAACATGGAATATAAGATTCCATTGCTACTGGTTCTCCCTTTTTAGTTTGTTCCATGGATCTACTTCTCTGTTTTTTAAAGCATTCCAATTTTTTTTTGATGAATACTTCTTTCTGGTATAGTTTAATTACGAACATGTGATTAATCCCTTTAACTCTTAAATTTTGGGGGAGTTATTTCTATTGATTTTCTAGGTCTTCTCCAAAATATTTTTATTATTAAATTAGTGGTGTAAAATATCTTTTTGATTGTGTCATTGCTATAGAATTCAAGTGGTAAATTACTCTGGGAAGCATTGATATTTTTCTTATATTGGCATGATCTAGCAAAGAACACTGAATGCCTTTCTGGTAATTCAACCTATTATTTATTTTTTTAGGGGCAATTTTGTAAATAAACATACATAGTTATCTTGGAGGCTTTTCCAGACTGATTCCTTAATATTTTATGCACCTTTTCATTATTCTCAGTTAGGTAAAGACTATACAAACTTTAATCCATGCCCTGCCCCACCACTTCCTGCTCCTCTTCATGTGACCTTTTTCTCTATTATAATGTAAGCTCATTGAGGGCAGAGATTTTCTTGCTTGCTTATATTTTTAGATTCAGTCATTAGGATAGTATTTGGCCCTTAGAAGGTGCTTAATAATTGTTCTTTTCTGTATATCTGTCTATCAAATGATACTAAAGGTATTCACACTTCCTTACTGCCTTCCCTCCACCTCCATTGGTGAGCAAAGTCATGAACTTCAAAACCTCCATTTAAAGAGATGGCTAAAGATAGACATCATATTTATCTATGTCCTGCTCTCCTCTACGACCTCTCAGACTTTTCCTTCATGCCCCTGCATGATGCAAATGACCTGAATTTCAAATTCTTTTTTGGTGTTTTCTTCCCTGATTAAATTGCTAGTTCATTGAAGGCAGGAACTGTTTTCATTCATTTTCTCCTCCTCCTTCTCCTTCTTCTTCTACTTCTTTTTTGTGTTACTGTTCTAAATATGTAGAATGATACTTCAAGCATAGTGAGCACTTTATAAATGTATGTGGATGTGAATTAACTTGACGGTCCTTACTGTCTTTCAGTCCCTATATCTAGGTAGTTTCCAAGTCTTGTCATTACTAAACCATAACTCTCATTCTTCACCTGTTTCCACTTCTTCTCAGTTTGAATTTCCTCTTCCTTGTTCCAGCTTTTCATCTTGAAACTTGACTCAAGGTCTTGAGTTCATACTTTGGAATTGCCCTCCACTTCTGAAACCTCTCCAACTGACTGGATGGCTCCTCCCAGGGCCCAGCCAATCAAGGATCATTCTTCTCCAGGCAGCATTCCAGATTTTTTCTGCCATGCCAACCCCAACTTACAACAGTTTTTTGACTTTTTCTGCACTGTTTTCTCCCACTATAAATTTTGATCCTTGAGGCAGGGCATATCTTTTTTCTACTTTTATTTCTTTTTTCTTGTTTTCTTTTTCTTTTTATATTTTGGTGAAACTATTGAGGTTAAGTGACTTGCCAAGAGTCACAAAGTTGTTAAGTGTTGTGTGTCTGAGGCTGGATTTGAACTCAGGTCCTCCTGACTCCAAGGTCAGAGCTCTATCCACTGTGCCACCTAGCTGCCCCCTCTACTTTTATTTCTATTCCCACTGCTTAGAAGAGTGCCCAACATATTAGTACATATTTAATAAACGCTCAATTGACTCACTGACTCAAGCAATCTTATCTTTTCTCACCTGGACAATTGGAGCAACCTTCTGACTTATCTACCTACAATATCTCTCTAGTCAGCAGTCCTTCATTTGCTCAGATCCCCAGAGTTTTCCACACCCTGCATGTATTCATGCCATCCTCTGTTCAATCAACTCTGAAATACCCCATGACCTATAGGATCACATATGGCCCTCTGTTTTTGTCATTGAATGACATTCATAACCTGGCTACACTCTACCTTTTTAATTTTCCATCATAGATATCATTTGTCCTCACATACTTTATGGTCCAAAGATTCTGGTTTTCTTACTTCTTATATGACACTTTGTTTCCTATTTACATTCCTTTGCAACAGCAGTCATCCAAGGCTGGGAAGCATGCCCCCTTCACCTTTGCCTCTTTAGAATCCTTTATTTCCTTCACAGCTCAGATAACTTGTGACCTCTTCCTACATCAGGAGGAATCTGACCACGTTCCTCGTATCTCATATTGGACCTTGTCTTCTAATAGATCTTGAGTCTTATTTCAGTAGAAGAGTGACGCATTCCACTCAGTGATGAACATTCTAATACTTTGTCATATTATACATATGACAATAAGTCTTATTCCCTTTGGGTAATTATCTAAATGCTGTTTTCCTTCACTTAGTTCCTTGTTACTATCCTCCTCAACCCGCCAACCTCAAAGTTCCAATCAGATACTCCTACTCCTTCCAATGTACCCTATGAAATGCCTTTTCCACTGAAAACCACCTTTCCTTTATTCTAAATCTTTTCCTCTCCCACTGCTTCCATCTGTTGTCTATAGCTCAAACCTGATTACACCTCTTAAAGATATAGCCTCCCTTTTCACCTTCTCTAGTCCTGGCTATGCCTTCACACATCTTCCTCAGCTCACATGTCTATGAAGGGCAGTTGGAATATTCACTTCTCCCTAAATCTCTCCTTCAGTAAATTCTCTTCTTTGAGGAGCATGTTTTTTCATATCTACCACCCAATCAGAATCTTGGTAGAAGTTGTCTACAGACCTTGATCACACCCACTTTCTTTTCTCACTGAGTTTGATAAATAGCTCACATTCTTTTTTGCCTCTCCACCTCATGGTGTCATAGAAGTGAACTTCAACTTACGTATTGACTCTCCCTCAATCACTTTCAACCACTCACTTCCTCAGCCTACTCATTTCCTATGTCCTACTGTTACATCTCACTTTAGGCACACCCAACAATGGACGTAGAATTTATTTTGTCGTCTTCCACAGGTATACCACCTCTATGTTCAAGAATTCCAAAATCCTCTTAATCTATTATGTTTCTACTTCTCCCTCTGACTTCTTTTATTAAATCGTATTCTTCATCCCTAATGTGACCTCCAATTTCTCTACCTCTCACTTATCTCCCAAATCATCTCCCCTGCATTAGACCCGTTATCCCCACCTTGCTCTTTTGGCAAAACATTTCAATTCTACACTTCTCTTCCCTTGTATCCCTGGCCTCCTTTTAATTTCATTAGTTATGTTTTGCCAAGCCTCAGGCTGGGATCTCTCATTGTGTTTGCTAGTCTTGCTCATCCAATTGTGCTGCTGAATGAAGGTGAAGAAAATCAAAGGACTATTCGTGCTGGATGTACTAGAAATTTGTTACACAGATTCAATGTCTCTCTTATTACCACTTAGAAATCCTGTTATACGTCTTATAAACTAACTATCCCCACATTCCATAGCAGCTCTTCCAAACCTTTTCATCCCTTTTCTGACCTCCCATGGCCCCTAAGCTCTCAGCTGAGAAACTTTCCTCATCTCTTACAGAAATCAGGTTAGGTCATTTACCCTGTGTTCTTACTTCTTCCTTCTTTCTTATCTTAAAAGAAGCATATGCCTTTCGTCAATGTCTCCTCTTTCACCACTATTTCACTTGATGAGGTGTTATTACTCATTCATGAGGCCATATTCTCTACCTGCTCAAGCAATCCTTTTCCACCTCTCTCATCCAGCATACTGCTCCCTCTCTCATCCTCATTCTTTCACATATTTTGAACCTCTCCCTGTCTACTAGCTCATTCCCTACTGGCTACAAATATGCTAATGCCTTCCCCATCCTCAAAAAGCAATCATTCATTTCTTCCATCCCCACTGTCAACCTGTATCTCTTATTCCTTTTGTGGCTAAACTCTTTGAAATGGCTATCTACAATAGGTACTTCTGCATCCTTGCTACTCTCTTCAATCCCCTCATAATTTGGCTTCGAAACTTATCATTCCACCAATCCTACCATTTTCAAAGTAACCGGTAATCTCTTAGTTGCCAGATTCACTGCTCTCTATTCAGCCCTCCTTCTTCTCAACTTCACTGCAGCCTTTCAGATTGCTGATCACCCTTTCCTCATGGGATATTATTTTTTTTCTCTAGTTTTTTTCCCTCTCCCTAGAGACAGCACTCTCTGCTGGTTTTTCTATAAACCCAACTGCTCCTTCTCATTCATCTTCAGTAGATCTTCATCTCAATCATGCCCGCTAACTGCTCTAACTGTAGGTATCACACACAGTTCAATCTTTGGCCCTCTTCTCTTCCCTCTTTATACTGTTTCCCTTTTTGATGTCACCAACTTACATCAATTTAATACCAACTCTGTCCTGATTATTTTTAATTCTTCTTATCCTGCCCCAACCTGTCTACTCACCTTCATTTCTCCTTACCTTGCACCTTCAACTGTCTTTCAGGAATTTGGAATGGGATGTCCAATAGAGATTTCAACTCAATATATCTATAAGCAAACTCACCTGTCCTCTTATATCTCTTCCTGTCATCTATATTACTGTAGAGTATACCATCACCACTCAGTCCCACAGGCTAACAACCTAGGTGTTATCTTTGGCTACTCGTAATCTCTCACTCCACATGCCATACATCTGTCCACAGCCTCTGGTTGCCACTTTTTCAAAATCTCTACACTATGCCCCCTTCTTTCCCCTAACAGTGCCACCACTCTGCTGCAAGCTTTCATCACCTCATACATGCACTGGTCTTGTATTACAAGAGCTGATTCTTGTGTTTTCCTTTCCTCAAGTCTCTCCTTACTCCAATCCATCCTCCATTCAGCCACCAAAGTGATTTTCCTAAAACATAGGATTCTAATCATCTCATCCCCTACTCAATAAACTCTAAAACCTCTGTATCACCTCAAAGATTAAATACAATGTCCTGCATATGGCATTCAATGCCTATTATACCCTTGGTACCTTCTGTCTTTCCAATCTTCTTATACTTTACTCCCTTCCACATATGTTTAATCTTGTGAAAAAGGCCTCCTTGAAAGACTTGTGTGGTCTGATGCTGAGTGAAGTGAGCAAAACCAAGAGAATGTTGTACACAATAACAGGTCTGTTGCATGATGACTAATATTGATAAACTTAACCCCTTCCTGGCAATACAACGATCTAAGACATCTCCAGAGGCCTTGTGATGGAAAATGCTATCCACACCCAAAGAAAGAACTATGGAAGCCGAATTGCTACTTTTTTCTCTTCTGTTGAGTTTTGTTTCCTCTTTCTGATGGTTCCTCCTATTGGTTTTAATTTCTACTTACACCATCAATAATGTGAAAATAGGTTTAATATGAATGTAAATGTATAGGCTATATCAGATTATGCACTGTTTTGGGGTGCATGGTAAGGAGGAAGGGGGAGAAAAATTTTAAACTCAAAAGCATATGAGAGTTGTTATTGATAAATCAAAGTAAATTAATAAAAAAGTAAAAAAAAAAAAGAAAAAAAAGAAAAAGGTCTCCTTGCTATTTCATGACCAAGATACTCCAGCTCTTGACTCCAGTCATTTTCTCTGCCTCTCCAACATGCCTGGTGTGATTTTCATCCTTACTTCTCACTACTGGCTCCCATATTTTATTTTGAATGTGCTGTCAACAACTCATCTTTGACATGAAGTCTTTCCCAAACTCTCTCAATTGTAGTGCCCTTCCTCCCTAAATAAATTCCTATTTATCCTGTATATAGCCTTATTTTGTTTGCTATTTGATTCTCCAATTAGATTGTGAGCTAGTTGAGGCATAGATTTTTTTTTTTGCCCTCTTTTTCCATGCCTGCCACTGAGCACAGTGTCTGGCAAATAGCACACACTTAATAAATGTCTGCTGACTGACTAATTTGGTCCTATGTAATTATAAGACCCCCATCCCATCACTCTTACTTTTGTTGATGGTTTGTATATATATATATATATATAAAATGCCACAAAGTGCCTCATGTTTGAATTTGTATTCTCAGCAGCTAGAGCAACCCCTGGAATCTAGTAGCTGCTTAAGAAAAGTTTTTTGAACAATTAAGTGACTTTAACTTGTATAATATGGTCCTTCCGTGACATCTGGTGTCCAAGAAGAATATTGCATCTTTTGAGGCACGCCTGCCGCCTTGTGGGCAGTTGAGATATTACAGTATTAGGCTGCCATCGCGTGTCCAAACCCGACTATTACATTTTCTCTTATCTTCAAGGATGTTTTTGCTGGATTTTTCTATTTGTGAAAAATAACTTCTTGCTTAGAAAGATAGAAAGGAGCCAAATGAAATCCTGAATTTATGAACTAAAGTACATAATGAATTCTTTCAGTTACAGTAGAAATTCAGACTAAATCTTCACCACTGAAATTACCCTTTATATTCTTAATCCTATCAGAAGTGATATGTAAAGGTAAAAATATAAAAACAGTGGAGTGAAAATGAAGCAGGCTTCACTCTACAGTGCCTGGGTAACATTAATTCTACTTTCACAAGAGCAAAACTGGGGAAAAACAAGAAAATGTTTGATCTGAATGTTGAAGGAAGTTTATAAAATAAGTATCAAAGTATGATTTCAACAATCACGCCCATTGGAATCAGCTTCCAAAAGTTTCTAAGAAGTCATTGTTAAATGTTCAGGAGTTTTTCAAAGTTGTTATTGTTGTTTGCCCTTCCTTTTGGAATAGGACCACAGCATCAGGAAAGTGATGCCATAATTTGGAATTTAATTGTATATAAGTGAGGGGGGGCTGTGCAACCTCACCAGCCTCAATTTCTGCCCCAGAGCCCTCCTGGTCCAGTGGCAAAATATAAATCATGATGAGTGAAGATTGCCCTGGAAGCAGTGGGACACCTTGGCCTTTGGAAGTTAAGGTCTTTTTCAGGTGTCAGTTTGAGTGAGGCAATATCCATTCAGTGATTAAGGCCAGATAAGAAATGAGTTTTGTCCAGAAACCCTGAGGGTCTTCCTCTCCCAGAGTGATTTTTTTTTGACTTGGTTAAAGAGGCCATTCTTTGTTTCATTTCTTACCTAGCCTCAATCAAGGTGATTGATAAACAGCTAGAGCACAGTACAATCAGTTACTGCACAGGTCATGTTATTTTTTACTTGAAAAGAAAGGGTGTCTGCCAATGGATTCAAATTCTTCCAAGACAGGGTCTGCTTTACTTTCCTGTTTGCATCTGTAACACATGGAGTAATACTTGGAATTTAGTAGTGGTTCAAAAAACTTTTACTGTAGGGGCAGCTAGATGGTACACTTAAATACAAAATCAAAAAAGAGAAAAAAAGAACATGCCCATGTACATAGGAGAACATAAGAGAGGATTCAATATAAAACCATATATTTGCGTTTCACAAAAACCAATGTAATAAAACCTACCCATTGTTTTCAAACCAAGCCAGCTTTTCTGTTTCTTTCTACGTTTTCTGATGTGCACTTTTTATCCTATTTTTTCTTCCTTTTCCTGCCCCACCTTAGAGAAAGCTACAATTAAATACATACATATATATACATACATATACACAATTATCTATACACATATACATATATGTGTGTGTGTGTAAGATGATACTATGCATATTTCTATGTGTCATTTCTTTCTCTGTAGGTAAATAGCATCTTCCTTCATAGGTCCACGTCTTTCCTTAATTTTCCAAATCACCCAGCTCATTGTTTCTTAAATTATAGTCAGTCTCAATCACATAACACAAATTGCTTAGCCATTCCCTAATTGAAGGGCATCCATCATTTCACCCAATCTTATAGATAAAAGATGATATCTCAAAGTCATTTTAGTTGGCATTTGTCTAATCAATAATGATTTAGAGCATTTTCTCATATAATTACATATAGTCTTGATTTCTTCATCAAAAAACTGCCTGTTCATATCACTAGACCATTCATCAATTGAGTTATGAATTGTAATCTTAGAAATTTGGCAAAGCTCTCTATATGTTTGAGAAATGAGACCCCTATGTGAGAGATCCTCTATGAAATTTCCCCCCAATTTTCTGCTTTCTTCCTAATCCTGACTATCTTAGGTTTATTTATTTATACAAGAATTTTTATTTTAAAATAATTGAAATTATCCATTTTATACCTCAGTGATGCTGTCTATCTCTTCTTTCTTCACGTATTATCCTCATAGCCATGAGTCTGATAAGTAATATTTTATATACTCTTCTCATTTTATTTCTTTTTAGGCAACTGAGGTTAAGTGACTTGCCCAGGGTGACACAACTAGTAAATGTCAGCTGTTTGGTCTGAGGCTGGATTTGAACTCAGGTCCTCCTGACTTCAGGGCCAGTGCTCGATCCACTGCACCATCTAGCTGCTTCTACAGTAAAAGTTTCTTAAACCACTCCTAAATTCCAAGTATTATTTCATACATTGCAGACACAAAAAGAAAAGTAAATCAGCCTCTGTCTTAGAAGAATTTTGAATCTCTTGGCAGACATCCGTTCTTTTCAAGTGAAAAATAACATTACTTGTGCAGAAGCTCATTAAACTGTATTCTAGCTGTTTAACAATCAGTTAAGGCTGGGTAAAAAATGAGACAAAGAATGGCCTCTTTTGCCAAGTCAAAAAAAAAAATTTAACCTGGGAGAGGAAGACCCTCAGGGTTTCTGGACAAAACTCATTTCTTCTCTGGCCTTAATCACTGAATGGATATTGCCTCACTCAAACTGACACCTGAAAAAGACCTTAACTTCAAAAGGCCAAGGTGTCCCACTGCTTCCAGGGCCATCTTCACTCATCATGATTTATATCTTGCCGCTAGACCACGATGGCTCTGGGGGAGAAAGTGAGGCTGGTGATTTTGCACAGCCCCCCTCACTTAAATCCAATTAAATTGCAAGTCATGGTATCACCTTCCTGATGCTATGGTCCTGTTCCAAAAGGAAGGCCAAACAACAATAACAACTTTGAAAAACTCCTGAAAATTTAACAATGAGTTCTTAGAAGCCTGGAAGCCGATTGCAATGGGTACGATTTTCTTAATCACACTGTGATACTTATTTCATAAACTTCCTTCAACATTCAGATCAACCATTTTCTTGTTTTTCCCCAGTTTTGCTCTTGTGAAAATGGAATTAATGTTACCTACAATGGCAATGTAGAGTGAAGCCTGTTCCGTTTTCACTCCACTGCTATTACATCTTAACCTTTATCACATCACCTCTGATAAGATTAAAAATATAAAGGGTAATTTCAGTGGTGAAGATTTAATCTGAATTTCTATTATACCTGAAAGAATTCATTACATACTTCAATTCATAAATTCAGGATTTCATTGGGCTCCTTTCTACCATTCTAAACAACAAGCGATTTTTCACAAGCACAAAAATCCAGCAAAAACACGTTTTAAAATAGGAGAATTTGTAATACTAAGGTTTGGGCACGCGATGACACACTAAAACTGTAATACCTCCACTGGAAAAGATTCAAGTCAAAGATGAGTTGTTGACAGGAACTTTAAAATAAACTATGGGAGCCAGTAGTGAGAAGTAAGGAGGAAAATCATACCAGGCATGTTGGATAGGCAGAGAAATGGACTGGAGTCAAGAGATGGAATATCTTGGTCATGGAAGAGCAAGGAGGCCTTTAGCAAAAGATCAAACAATAAGTGGAAGGGAGTAAAGTGTAAGAAGCTTGGAAAGACAAGAGGTGGCTAGGTTATGAAGATTATTGAATGCCATATGCAGGGAAATTGTATTTAATCTATGAGGTGATATGGAGGCTTTGGAGTTAAATGAGTAGGGGAATTAGATGGTTAGACTTGTGTTTTAGGAAAATCATTTTGGTGGCTGAATGGAGGAAGGATTGGAGCAAGGAGAGAATTGAGGAAAGGAAAACACAAGAATGACCTCATGCAATGCAAGACCAATGCATTATGAGGTGATGAAAGTTTGCAGCAGAGTGGTGGCACTGTTAGGGGAAAGAAGGGGGAATAGTGTAGAGATTTTGCAAAAGTGGCAACTAAAGGCTTTGGACACAGATATGACATGTGGAGTGAGAGATTATGAGTAACCAAAGATAACACCTAGGTTGTTAGCCTGTGGGACTGAGAGTTGATGGTGTACTCTACAGTAATATAGATGATAGGAGGGGTTTAAGGAGGACAGGTGAGTTTGGTTATAGACTTATTGAGTTGAAGATCTCTATTGGACATCCCATTCCAAATTCCTGAAAGACAGTTGAAGGTGCAAGGTAAGTAGAAGTGAAGGTGAGTAGACAGGTCACGGTAGGATAAGATTAATTAAAAATCATCACAACAAAGGTGGCTATTAAATCTAAGTAAGTTGGGGTGATCCAAAAGGGAAACAGTAGAAAGAGAGAAGAAAAGAGGGTCAAAGATGGAAATGTGTGTAATACCTACATTAGAGGGCTTGATATAGATGACGATCTAGTGAAAGTCAATGAGAAGGAACAATTAGGTTTATAGGAGAACCAGCAGAAAGTGCTGTCTCTAGGGAGAGGAAAAAAACTAGAGAAAAAAAAATACTATCCAAGGTGGAAAGGGTGATCAGCAGTGTGAAAGGCTGCAGAGAGGTTGAGGAGAAGGAAGGCTGAGAAGAGAACACTGAATCTGGCAACTAAGAGATCACTGGTAACTTCCATATTATTGGTGGAATGATACTTTTGGAAGGCAAATTATAAGGGGTTTGAAGAGAATAGCATGCAAGTGGAAGCACCTAGTGTAGACAGCCTTTTAAAAGAGTTTAGCCACAATCGGTAGAAGAGATACAGGTTGATAGTGGGGATGGAAGAAATGAGTGATGGTATTTTGAGGATGGGGAAGACATGAGCATGTTTGTAGACAGTAGGGAATGAGCCAGTAGACAGGGAGAGATTCAAAATAAGGGATAGAATAAGATGAGAGAGGAAGCAGTATGCTGATGGAGACAGGCTGGAAATGGATTGCTTGAGCAGATAGAGAACATGGCCTCATTAATGCATAAGGATGCCTCATCATGTGAAACAGTGGTGAAAGAGGAGACATTGGCAGAAAGCATATGCTACTTTTAAGATGAGAGAGAGAGAGGAGAAGAAAGAGTTCAGGTTGAATGGCCTCAATTGTTTTCTTTAATGATGAGGAAAGATTCTCAGGTGAGAGCATGGGGCCAAGAAGTGCTTGAGAAGGGATGAAATGTTTTGGAAGAGCTGCTATGGAGAGCGGACATAGTGAGTTTATAAGACAGGTATAGTAGGATTTCTCAGCAGCAATGAGGGAGCAGGTGAAGCTCTGTAACAGAAATTCATAGTACATGCAGCAAGAATAGTCTCATGATTTTCTCCACCTTCACTCAGCAGCACAATTGGAAGTGCAAAAGGGGGAAATGGAATGAGAGATCCCAGTCTGAGGCTTGGCAAACATAGCTAGTGAAATGATAGGCAGGCTAGGGATACAATGGAATAGAAGGGTAGAATTGAAATGATTCCCCAAGGGAGCAAGATGTGGACAAAGGGTCTAATGTAGGTGAGATTGTCTGGAAGAAGAGTGAAGGGTAGAGGAATTGGAGGTCCAATTTGATATGGTTTGTTAAATAAGGTTTGGTAAAGAAAGTCAGAGGTAAAAGTAGAAACACAATAGATTAATAGGTTTTTGGAATTCATGAATACAAGAAGGTGTATTTGAGGAATATGGTGAAATTAAGGCTATGGCCATTGTTAGATGTCGCTAAAATGGGATCCAACAGTAGGACACGGGAAATGGGGAAAATGAGGGAGTGAATGATCAAGGGTGATTGAGAGAGTCAATTTGTAAGTCAAATTCCACTTTTATGAGGCCAGGAGGTGGAGAGAGAAAAAAATCCAAGCCATTTATCAAACTCACTGAGAAATGAAGTGGGAGTGACCGAGATCTGTAGACAACATCTACCAAGATTCTGATTGGGTGGTAGAAATGAAAAAAACATGCACCTCAAAAGATAGACTTTACTGAGGGAGAGATTTGGGGAGAAGTGAATATTACAACTGCCTTTCATAGACATGGGAACTGAGGGGGATGTGTGAAGGTACAGCCAGGTAGAGAGAAGGTGAGTAGGGAGGCTATATTTTTAAGGGGGGTAATCAGGTTTGAGCTATAGCTACTAGATGGAAGGAGTGGGAGAAGCAAACATTTAGAATGAAGGAGAGTTGATTGTCAGTGGAAAAATCATTTCACAGGGTACATTGGAAGGAGTAGGAGTGTTTGATTGGAGCTTTGAGGTTGGAGGGTTGAGGGGGATAGGAATAAGGAACTAAGTGACAGAAAACAGCATTACGACAATTACCTGAAGGGAAGAAGACTCTTTGGGATATGTAGAATATGATAAGGTATGAGAATGTTCATCACTGAGTGGAATGTGCTACTCTTCTTCTGAGATAAGACTTAAGATCTGATTGAAGACAGAGGTGCAATATGAGATAGGAGGTATATGGTCAGATTCCTCCTGAGGTAAGAAGAGGTGGCAACTTGTCTGAGCTGTGAGGAAA
This sequence comes from Vombatus ursinus, assembly GCF_900497805.2. Lineage (NCBI taxonomy): Eukaryota > Metazoa > Chordata > Mammalia > Diprotodontia > Vombatidae > Vombatus > Vombatus ursinus. Next base: position 20,099 of record NW_020954214.1, read on the forward strand.
TAAAGGATTCTAAAGAGGCAGAGGTGAAGGGGGCATGCATTCCAGCCATGGATGACTGCTTTTACAAAGGAATACAGGTAAGAAATACAGTGTCATCTAAGAAGACCAGAATCTTTGGACCATAAAGTATGTGAAGACTAATAATATCTATGATGGAAATTTAGAAAGGTAGAGTGTAGCCAGGTTATGAATGCCATTCAATGGCAAAAACAAAGGTCCATATGTGATCCTATAGGTCATCGGGTGTTTCAGAGTTAATTGAACAGAGGATGGCATGAATAAATGCAGGTATGGAAAACTCTGGGGATCTGAGGAAATGAAGGATTGCTGACCAGAGAGACATTAGGCAAGCAGATCAGTCAGAAGGTTGCTCCAGCTGTCCAGGTGAGAAAAGATGAGATTATGTGAATCAGTGAGTCAATTTAGCAGTTATTAAACATATACCATATGTTAGGCACTCTGCTAAGCACTGCGAATAGAAAGAAAAGGAGAAAAAAAGACAGTCCCTGCCTAAAGGATCTAACTTTATAATGGGAGAAGACAGTGCAGAAAAAGCCAAAAAACTGTTGTGAGTCAGAGTTGGCATAGTAGAGAAGATCTGAAATGCTGCCTGGAAAAGAATGATCCTTGGCTGGATTGGGCCCTGGGAGGAGCCATCCAATCTGTTGGAGAGGCTTCAGAAGTGGAGGATATTTCCAAAGTGTGAATTTAAGACCCAGAGTCAAGTTTCAAGATGAAAAGCTGTAGCAAGGAAGAGGAAATTCAGACTGAGGAGAAGTGCAAACAGGTGGAGAATGAGTGTTTTGTTTTAGTAATGACAGGACTTAGAAACTACTTGGACATAGGGACTTAGAGACAGTGAGTACCATAAAGTGAATTCACATGCATATATATTTATTAAGTGCTCACTATGCTCACTATTGTTCTAAATGTTTAAAATAATAATACAAAGAAGAAGAAGATGTTTCTTAAAACATGAACTAGGATAGGGAGCAGCTAGGTGGCACAGAAGTTAGAGCATTGTCCCTGGAGTCAGGGGGACCTGAGTTCAAATCCAGCCTCAGACACATAACACTTACTCACTTGTGTGACCCTGGGCAAGTCACTTAACCCCCTTGCCTAGCCAAAAAAAAACAAAACAACAAACAAAAAACAAAAACAGGAACAAGAGGGTGTCGTGTCTTATGAAAAGCCTAGTCTTCATTTCTTAACAAAATGTGAAGATTTTTGTCATTCTTGTTAATTATGTGGATAATTATTTTTAGAGTTTTCCTAATATTTACCCATAAATGACAAATGTTGGAGGGGATGTGGCAAAACTGAGACACTCATGCACTGTTGGTGGAGTTGTGAACTGATTCAAACATTATGTAGAGTACTTTGGAACTGCCCAACAGGCTATAAAACCATGTATACATTTTGATCCCGCACTATCACTACTAGGTTTGTATCCCAAAAGAGATAAAAAACAAAAAAGGAAAAGGACCTATATATACAAAAATATGTATAGTAGCTCTTTTCTGGTGGCAAAGAATTGGAGAATGAGGGGATGCCCATCAACTGGGGAATGGCTGAACAAACTGTAGTTTATTATTTTTCTTTCTTTCTTTCTTTCCTTCTTTCTTTCTTATTTTGCTTAGGTTTTTTAATGTGTGTTTCCTTTCACATGACTCATGTGGAAATATGTTTTGCATGACTACACATGTATAACCTATATCAAAATACTTGCATTCTAAATGAGTGGGAAAGGAGGGAGCGAGAGAATTTGGAACTCAAAAATTTTAAAACAAATGTTTTAAAAAATGTGATAGGGGAAAAATAAAATACTATTTTTTTAAGAGACCCCAGAGTAGATCAAGTACAAAACATAGGTCAAAAAGATTGTTCTCAACAAGATACCTGACAAGATATCATTCATAACCTCTGTATTTTGAAAAAAAAAGTGCATTTATGTAATCAACTTCATAATAAAAATAAACTTATGCATGAGACCATAACAATAATGATAAAATCCATAGTTTCATATGAAAAAAGACTTTTTAGGTGTCTTCTAAATGGGATAGCCAAAGCATTTATAAGTTTCTTAGCACCATATAAAAATTTTACAGAAAGTAACCATGTATTAGTGCAGAAAGATATTGCATACAGATGTAAAAATTTACAAGTACTTAATCCATCCTTTGTAGATCCGTAATGCAATAAAAATGGTCATGAGTTCAGGGATTACAAAAACAAAACTAATAACTAAATGGAGGCTGAATAACAAAACCCTAAAAAGTGAATTTGTCAAAGAAAAATCATAGAAACAATGAAAAGTTATGTGAAAGAAAATGATGATGATGAAACAATAAACCAAAATTTATGAGATACTGCTAAGGTAGTCCTGAGAGGGGGATTTATATCTCTGCAAACACTATTAACAAAACAGAAATAGAGAAGGGTAAAGAACAAAATTTGCAAGTAAAAAAATTAAAATTCCAAGAAATAAACCTAAAATAAGCGCAAGGGATTATATTCAAAATTAGAAGATAAATAGATGCATTAAAAAAAAACAGGCAATAAAAAACCTAAAATTGTTTCTTTGAAAAAAAAACAAATAAATTTGATAAATGATTAACTAATCTGCTTTTTTAAGAAGAGGTTAGGAATTCAAATCAATGAAATAACAAATGAGCAAGCTGAAATCTCAATAAAACTAAAAGAAAAAAAGAATAATTACAACATATTATACATAGTTCTATGATAACACAACTGAGAACACAAAAGAAAAGAGGAATAAATTAAAGAATATGAAATACTTAAACTATTAAAAGGCCAAAATGACACCTTAAATAACCCAAATTCAGAAAATAAAATAGATCTAGTTATAAAGTGTGAGAAATGATCTCTCAGGATCACACAAACAGGAAAAGGACCTACATGTACAAAAATATTCATAGCAGCTCTTTTTGTGCTGGCAAAGAATTGGAAATTGAGAGGATGCCCATCAATTGGGGAATGGCTGAGCAAGTTGGGGTATATGAATGTAATGGAATACTATTGTGCTATAAGAAATGATGAACAGGCTGACTTCAGAAAAACCTGGGAAGACTTGTATGATCAGATGCTGAGTGAAGTGAGCAAAACCAAGAGAATGTTGTACACAATAACAGCCACATTGTGTGATGACTAATATTGATAAACTTAACCCTTCCTGGCAATACAAGGATCTAAGACATCTCCAGAGGCCTTGTGATGGAAAATGCTATCCACATCCAAAGAAAGAACTATGGAATTTGAATTGCTATTATTTTCTCTTCTGTTGAGTTTTGTTTCCTCTTTCTGATGGTTCCTCCTATTGGTTTAAATTTTTACTTACAGCATCACTAATGTGAAAATATGTTTAATATGAATGTAAATGTAGAGCCTATATCAGATTGTGTGCCGTCTTGGGGAGGGTGGTGGGAAGGAAGGGGGAGAAAAATTTTAAACTCAAAAGCATATGGAAGTGATTATTGATAAATCAAAATAAATTAATAAAAAAAAAAGAAATGATGTCTCAGAAGTGAAGCCTACTCAAAGGGTTAATAGTTCTTCTTAATAGTTCTCACAAAGGGCAGCAATTAGGAGATCACTGGTCATTTGGAGAGAGCTGTCTCCCTTAAATGATAAGGTCAGAAGCCAGATAGTAGGAGGTTAAGAAGAGAGAGGGAGGAGAGAAATTGGAGGCACCTGTTGTAGATGGGCCTTCTCAAGGAATTTAATTGTATTGTTGAAACACACTCCCTTCTGACTTTGTCAAAATTCCCCTGCTCAGACCCTGTTTTTCAGCACTTAGCAGAAAGAATAGCATATGCCCTACCCTCAACCTAAACTGTAAGACTTCCCCCCTTTTCTTGTCTCCAGGCAAACTTGTGTAACTGCCTTCGTTCTTTGTTGCTGGGGAAGATTTCTATGAACAGATTGTGCCCCCTGAAGCCCAGCAAATGGGATAAAGAGAAGGGGGTTAGGGTATAAATAAGCCTTGCTTTCTGTAACCAACTTGTACTCCCTGGTCAGCACCATTAGTGCAAGGAGGGGCGGTACCCTTTCCCATGAGAAAGCAATAAACTCCTTTCTGCTTTTAAGGTATCTAAGGCTTTGTTTTGATTTTGAGTAGTGGTCTCTGTCCCCCACAAAAGGAACTGTCAAAGAAAAAACTCGTGCTCCTGATGAATTCATAGGAGAATTCTACCAAGCTTTTAAAGGACAGTTAGTATCAAAGCTTCACAAACCATTCTCCAAAATCAAGAAAGAATGTCCCCTATGAGAATCCTTTTGTGAGGCAAATATATTCCTGATATCCAAAACTTTGGAAAGATAAAACTCAGAATAAAAAGCTATGTGTCAACATCATTAACAAATATGGACTCAAAAAATTTAAACAATATTCTGCACACACACTACAACAATTGAACCAAGAAATTAATCATTCTAACTAAAGGAGATTTTTACTGGGGATGCAAAGATAGTCCAATATCAGGAAATCCATCAATGTAATTACCATATTGAAACCAAAATACCCCAAACCAGATGATTATCTCAATAAATGAAGTAAAAGCCTTTCACAAATTTTAGCACCCTTTTCTGCTAAAAACCCTACAATATATAGGCACAGAAAGACATTTTAAAATAAAATAAAAAAGCATCTATCTAAAAATAAAATCAAGCATCACATACTATGGGGATACGCTAGAAAGTTTCTCAAGAAATTGAGTCATAAAATAAGGATGCCCACTCTTCCCTGTATCATTTGATAGAGTTCTGAAAATGCTAGAAACAGCAATAAGATGAGAGAAAGAAAACAAAGTCGTAAAGAGAAGATGATATTATCCATATGTGCTCATGATATGATGATGTATTAGAAAATCTTAGGAAACCAATAAAGATACTAATCAAGACAGGCAAGTTGAAGGTTATAAAATTACCTCTCAAAAATGAATTGAGTGTAGAAGCAATAGACAGGAACACTACTGCCTGTGGGCACTTACAGGAGGCTGGAGGTCTTGGTTCCAGTTCCAAGCTAGAAGAGAGAACTGAAGGAGGCTCTCAGGCCAGAGGGAAAACCCCCATACTCCAGGGCTACAGGTGATTATAAAAACTGATCTTTTACAAATAAAAAAATGCATAGGCAGAGGAGAAAAAAATTCAACCATAGAGAATTATTATGAGAATAGAGAAGACCAGGGTTTGTCTTCAGAGAGGGATACTTAAGCAAATAAACTCTCTTCTTCCCTAATGATTAATGTGAAATGGTCACCTGCTCAAAAAGAATTCATAGTGGAATGTAAAGAAGACTAAATATCAAATGAGAGAGATTGAGGGAAAACTAAAAAAAAAATAGAATAACCCCAGAAAAACAAGAAGATTATGAAAATAAAGTCCACGAATTAAAAGAGTAAATCCAGAATCTTAAGGAAGAAAATGACTCCTTGAAAATCAGAATTGGGCAAGGGGAAGCCAGTCAACTCATAAGAGATCAAAATATGATAAAATAAAATATAAAGAATGAAAAAAATAGAAGAGAATGTGAAACATCTCATAAGAAAAACAATTGCTCTTGAGCACCCATCAAGAAGAGAAAACATAAGCATAACTGGACTACTTGAAAGCTATGATAAAAAAAAGAATCTTGATACAATAATACAAGAAATAAAGAACGTTGTCCTGAAGCATTAGAACAAGAGGGCAAAGTTGAAATAGAAAAAACCCACTGATCACAACCTGAAAGAGATTCTATGAGGAAAACCCATAGTAATATTATAGTCAAGTTCCAAAACCCCCAGCTCAAGGATAAAATATTGCAAGCAACAAGAAAAACACAATTTAAATATGGTGGTGCCACAATTAGAATCACACAAGACCTAGCAGCAGTGACTCTAAAAGACTGCAGGTCTTGGAGCACTATATATCACAGAGTAAAAGAACTGAGTTTCCAACCAAAAATATCATACCCAGCAAAGCTAAGAATAATCCTGAATGAAAAAAAAGGTGGATATTTAATAAACTGTCAGACTATTGTCAATCTTACAGATTTTGTTCAAAGAAAGACCACCAAAATTAGGCTGAGTACGCATGTTTATTTCTCTCAAAGTGGGAGACATGTATGGGTCTATACATGGGAGTTTATGAGAATGAGCTCAAAGAAGGGGCAGTTAAGGGAGACTTTGTATCCTTATATCTTGGCTCAGAACATAACATAAAAGTGTCCATAAAACAATGAGATAAGAGAAATGCCATTATTCAAGATAGTGATCAAAGGCACCTAGTCCTTATTACTCATAAACAGAAGAATGATCCTGGTCAGCTTCATCTGGCCTTGTAGTTGCTGACACAGAAAAGGGAATTTTTAATTCACCCAGAGAGGGTGCAAAGCATTATGGTAGGTTAAGCTCAGAGTGGGACAAAAAGGTCTTTCTCCTGATTGGCCAATCCAGGTTTTCTGCCTTTCTGTGGTTATGGGTGGCTCAAGCTGGTTTGCAGGGGCCAAGCTGGTTTACATTATATAATCCCATTGACATTTCATAGCTGCTTTAGGAGTTAATGTGCCCCAAGGTAATCTGCCCTTGGTGGGCATCCCTCATGCTGTCCTTGTCTAGGCTGGGCAGAAGATCCTGACATTAGAACTGCAAAGGACCTTACAGGCCATCAAGTCCAATCCTATCATTCTACAATTGAGCAAACTGAGACATAGGGAAAGAAAGTGACTGGCCCAAGGTCACATAGGTGTAAAGCATAAAAATCAGGATTTGAACACAGGACTCAAGGATACTATTACTTGAGACACTACTACAAAATCACCTGAAAAACTTTAATGCTAGAACCAAAAAATTTCCGCAGAAACTGCTCACATACAAAGAAATACTGAACTGAGTGTCTGACCTTGGAGACAGTGCCAGATACTCATGTAACTTGTAGGGTGACCACGCAGTGAGGGAGGGGAAGGAGCCCTCCTGGTGTTGCTGCTCATTGCATAGGTGGCATTATCTGCATTGGCACGTGACTGCCCTCACTTTGTCCCTCTTCAAAGAGCGTAAGGACTGAAAACACATTAAAAAGATAGGACTCTTGCTCCTCTCAGACTAGAGACAAACTGATGATAGTTGGATGTCTTATGTCATGTGACAAACAGGAAAGAGCGTGCAGTGGCAATGCACCTGCCAAGTTACATGATGGGCACAAGAGTGACTAGAGGAAGGCGAATTAAGCACAGACAGATCATTCCTTCCATCTTTACCTTCTTTAATATACTCTACATTTTCACGGGCCGCCTGAAATCCTTTTTGGGCAACAAGTGACCTACAGCCTGTATGCTGTGCAGGCATGGTGTAAGGGGATCATGAGACATGACCACCCTTTCCCCCACAGACCCTCAGGGCTACCCCTAAAATCCAGAATGGAGATGCTAGAGAAGCCCTCTGGGGACCTGAACTGCCAGTGTGAATGTGGATCGGGAGAGCAGCTCCAAACCTGGGCTACACATGCAGGATCTCATTTGTTTCTCCCACCCTCCATGGGTGGCATTATTATCCCTATTTTGCAAAGGAAACTGAGGCTCCAAGAGTTTGTTGTCCAAAGCCCTATGCCTCAAGATGGCAGCAAGTTGGGATAAGCCTCAGAGCCAGAAAGACCTGAGTTCAAACATGACCTTTGACACTTCCCAGGTTTGTGACATCAGAGGAGGCTCTTCAGCTTTTCTAGACTCCCTTTCCGCTCCTCCCAAATGAGGATGGTAAGAGCATCCACTTTACTGGTTTGTGGTAAGGAGCTAATATTGGCCAAGGGCTTTCCCAACCTTAAAGCACTTAAGAAATGCTAGCTAGTTTCCATATTCTGAGGGCCCTTCAATTGATAACATCCTCTGTTGTTCCAGCCTCTCTTCCTTCTGAACTTCTATGTTGTAAGGTCTCTTCTGTCACTGATATCCCTTCTTCTAAATGGCCTGTTAGGTCTGACCCTCTGTTCTGTGTGTCATCTCCCAGACTAGACATTCTGTATTCCAAGCTCTCTAACAGCCTTGACATTCAATGCTCTAGAGCCCCACCCTAATCTGACATTCTAGACTTATTGTTCTTTAAAGATTTTCTAAATAATTTTTATTTTACTTTACTACATATATCTTAACAATTCAGCAATTCAAAAGGGCAAAGGTGATTCATTCAAATCATGTCAATTTAAAACCTGACTTTTTTATGGCAATTGGGGTTAAGTGACTTGCCCAGGGTCACAAAGCTAGTAAGTGTTAAGTGTTTAGTCTGAGGCCAGATTTGAACTTAGGTCCTCCTGACTTCAGGGTCACTGCCACCTCGCTGCCCCAAAACCTAAATTTTTAAAAAGATTATACATTCATTGCCAATTACAATATCATTAGTACTTGTCTTACCTGGTGATGGTACTACATGGAATTATGTTTTTGATCCTCATTTTTCTTTTATCCATATAAACCACTCTGTTTTCATGTTATCTCCTGGGCTTTGTGTTGCAAGACCTAAGTTGTAATTTAGAACAACAACAAAAGGCCTTATATAAATTTTATTGAAATAAAGTTTTTTATCATATCCATTTTTGGCTGGGGCTTACTAAATCATCCTTTCCCTACCCTTATGTTGGCCCATGAAACAGAGAATACATCAATTGTTGTTTTTTAACTCTTTCTGTTCCATAGCACTGTGTGTTTGTTGTAAGAACTCTCCTTGGGCAGGTAGGTGGCACAATGGACAGAGTGCCTGGTCTGAAGTCAAGAAGACTCATCTTCCTCAGTTCAAAGCTTCTCTTAGAAATTTGCTAGCTATGTGACCCTAGACAAGTTACTCAAGTTAGCCTTTCTATATATTACCAACAAAGCACAGCGCCAAGAGACAGAAAGAGAAATTCAATAACTATATACGGTATAAAATATTTGGGAGTCTACCTGCCAAATCAAAACCAAGTACAATATGAACACAATTACAAAACACTTTTACCATTACGAAAGTCAGATCTAAATAACTGGAAAAAATCAGTTGCTCATTGGTAGGCAGAGCTAATATAATAAAATGACCATTCTACCTAAATTAATTTACTTATTCCACCTCATACCAATCAAAATACCAAAAATTATTTTATAGAACTAGAAAACAAGAATAGCAAAATTCATCTGGAAGAACAGAAGCTCAAGGATATCAAGGGAGTCATTGAAAAAAAATGCAAAAGAAGGTGGCTTAGCTATACCAGATCTCAAACTGTATTATAAAGTGGTAATAATGAAAACAGTCTGGTACTGGCTAAGAAACAGAGTGGTAAATCAGTGGAATAAATTAAGTACAAATTATATTATACTGAATGACCACAGTAATCTAGTGTATGATAAACCCTAAGATCCAAGCTTAGAGAACAAAAAAGCATTATCTGACAAAAACTGCTGGGAAAACACAGACCAACATCTCACCACATGTACCAAAGTAAGGTCAAAAGGAGTACATGATTTACACATAAAGGGTGATGCCATAAGCAAATTAGAGAGCATGGAATAGTTTTTCTGTCAAATTTGCAAATAAGGGAAGAATTCAGGACCAAGGAAGATAAAGAGAGTATTAAAAAATGTGAAATTCATAGTTTTGATTGTATAAAGTTAAAATATTTTTCCACAAACAAAACCAAATGCAACCAAAATTATAAGGAAAGCAGAAAAAGGGGGAAAATTTAGCAACAACTATTTCTAATAAAGGCCTCATTTGTCAAATATAGCAAACTGAGTCAAAATTATAAAAATACAAGCCATTCCTCAATTGATAAATGGTCAAAGGGTATGAACAGACCATTTCAGACAAAGAAATCAAAGCTATATGTAGTCATATGAAAAATATTCTAAATCGCTATTGATTAGAAAAATGCCAATTAAAACAACTCTGAGATAACACCTAACATCTCTCAGATTGGCTAAAATGACAAAAAAGGAAAATATTGGAAAATGGAGGTGATGTGAGAAAACTGGGACACTAATGCACTGTTGGTGGAGTTGTGAACTGATGAAACCATTCTGCAGAGAAATTTGGAACTATACCCAACGAGCTATAAAACTGTGTATACTCTGATTCAGCAATAGCACCGTTAGGTCTGTATCCCAAAGACATCTTAAAAAGGGGAGGGGAAGGACCTATTTGTACAAAAAATATTTACAGTAGCTCCTTTTGTCATCTGGAAATCAAGGGGATATTCGTCAGTTAGAGAATGGCTAAGCAAGGTGTGGTATAGGATTGTAATAGAATGTTATTGTGCCATAAGAAATGACAAGCAGGATGATTTCAGAAAAACCTGGAAAGATTTACATGGCTGGTGCATAGTTTAGGGAAGAAAACCAGGAGAACACTGTGCCCAGTAACAGAAATATTATTTCATGAAGAAATGTGAATGACTTAGCTATGCTCAGCAATGCAGTGATCCAAGACAATTCTAAAGGACTAATGGTGAAGCATACTATCCACCTCCAGAGAAAGAACTGATATTTTTTGAATATAGATTAAAACATGGTATTGTTCATTTTCTTTCTTTCATTTTTTCATTTGAGTCTTCTTGTACAAGAGGACTAACATGGAAATGTTTTGCATAACTGCACATGTATAACCTATTTTGCTCACTGTCTCAGGGAGGAAGGAGGGGAAGGACTGAGGAAGGGATAGAATTTGGAGCTCAAAACTTTAAACAAAAATGTAAATATTTATATATATATGCATATGTATACACATGTATGTATATACTCAAAACAAAACTGATGGGATCAGAAAAAAATCTGTGAATTTAAGTGAATATTAAGTGAAAATTAAGTGAATAAAAACAAAACAAGATTTGTAATCACCCAGAAAAAGCAAAAACAATCATTCCAAAAATTAAAAAAGATAAACAAGATTTGCATTTTTGGAAGGGAATCATAGACAACAAACCAAAATCTGGGATAAATATATAAGTTCCAAATATCTTTGTAGCCAAATTTATAAGGTAACCTTAACTAAGCTACAAGAAGACACTAAAAATAACATAATAGTGGTAGGAGACTTTAATGTCCCTCTCCCAGTTTTGTATAAGTCTGGTAGAAAGGTACCCAAAAGAGAAAATGTGGAAGTGAAAAAATTACTGGAGAAAGTAGAGTTAAAAAACCATACTTGTGCTATCTTTTAAATGGCACTACAAAGGCATACACATAATTCCCAGAACTAATGGAACTTTAAAAAAACTGATGATCTATTATGGCACAGAGATACTACAAACATAATAAGGCAGAAAGAGTGAATATATCCAGTATAGGCAATAATAAAATAAAAAGTTACTGGTGCAGAAAACACACAAAAATAAACAGGAACACAAAAATGACTTAACAGTGAAATCCTAAATGGTGAGTAAGTTAAAGAACAAATCAGAGAAACAATACGAATTGGACTTCCAGGTAATATGTTCAACAAGATGGGGGACTAGAAATTTTCTGATCTCCTTGAACTCTGATACATCTTCAAAACCAAAATAATTCACCAAAGATAAATTAACATTAGCTGTCTCCATGACTTAGGACATAGAGAATCCAAAAGGAGGTAGAACAAAACAAAAACAAATCTCTGAGTTGACTTCTCTAGCATGCTTACACAGCACCCCTCCTTTTTGCACTGTTTGCAGTGAGCCTACATTTAGCTGAATCAAAAATATAGCTGCAGGATCCAATTAAAGGATTCAATACATGACATAAGGGGTGTAGGATGTGTTCAGGAAAGACCAGTACCTCTGGTGTGAGGGCTGCCAAGTCCTTTTCAGGGCTGCTTCCCACCTCTGGTGTCTATCTGATCCATCTACTTCTGCCGTGTGGCTCCAAGAAGCTGTAGCATGCACAGTGGCCGCACTGTGGTAAACCATTTTGGCAGTTGGGGTAAGCCAGGTGGAGGGAAATTGAGGGTGTCTCCAACCTGTCGGTGAGTTAGGGGGCTATCTACCATAAGCATATGATGAATTCCCCTTTTGGAACAGGCAGAGGAGAACAGTTTGTTCCAATGGCCATGAAAGCAGCTGAAGCAGGCATTGTATCGTGCTTAGGGCTTGGTTAGACATGACAGACGTCAAGGTCATCCACTGCATCTCAAGCTATCACCTTGTCTTTGGCTGAAAGAAGATGGGTCAAATTCTTTCAAGCAGGATTCACGTGCTGTGATTTTGGGGCCCCAGCACTCCTAAACCCCTAGACCTCAACAGGATCACAAAGAGTTAGACATGACTGAAAAATGGCTGAACAGCAACAACTATGTGCCAGGCCTTCCGCTAAGCCCTGAGGATACAAATAAGAAAAAGACAGTTTTTGCTCCAAGGTGTAACACCAAAAGGAAGCCTGAGGCAATTGGGGTTGGGTGACTTGCCCAGGGTCACACAGTTAGTGAGGCTGGATTTGAACTCAGGTCCTCCAGACTCAAGGGCCAGTGCTCTATCCACTATGCCACCTTACTACTCCCAGCAGCACAGCATTCAGTTACAAAGTGCTTCCAGCCAGGGAAGACCTATATGAACTGATACAGAAGAAGGGAGCAGAATGAGAAGAAAAGTTTACACAATGACTATAATAATATAAAGGAAAAAGACTTTGCAAGACTTATGAACTCCAATGCAATGACCAAACATGACTTTAGAGGATTGTTGATGAAATATGCTTCCCACATCTTGACAGAGAGGTGATGGACCAGAGGGGTAGGATGAAACACACTTTTCTGGGCATGAGCAACATGGAGATTTGTTTGACTTGACTATGCTCATTGCTTACAAGGGAGGTTTCTACATTTTGAGGGGAGGTGACCAGGGAGAGAATTAGTAGAGAGAGGGAGGGTAATGATACTTATTTAAAAAAAGGAAAAGAGTATTAATGAAGTATTTATAAAAGTACACAGAATGGAACCATAGAGGATTCAGCATGAGATGCAGACATGCAGGACAACTTTGGAACTAATGTGCTGAATATATGATATACTTAAAACCTAAACTGTATGTAATGGATTCATGGTTTCACGTATAATACTCCCTTTCTGTTCTTCTCTGTAGGGGGAAATGCTTATATTCACTGTTGTGTGTTGAGATCAGAGTAACAAAAAACTAACCACTTATGAAATAAAAAAACACCAATGTGCTTTCATATCTTTGGTCTGACAAAAAAATAATCATTCCCATCAGTTATCCAGAGGAGGAAACTGGGGCCCAGGGAGGTAAAGTGAATTGTTATTTATTCCAAAGATCCTTGGTCTATATCTGGCAGGGGCCTCAGAATCATCTTGTTGAAAGCCCTCAATTCACAGAGGAGGA
>NW_020954215.1:0-3542 GCF_900497805.2 Vombatus ursinus
ATATCACCCTCCAGCCCCAAGTAATCAGACTTCTTGGATGTCAAGAGTAAAATGACAACTGACTTTAGCACATAGTTATCAAGAATAAATAGTTAAAACAAGAAGCTAAGAAAATGCTGGGGCAGTAAGGTGGCACAGTAGCTAAAGTACTGAGTTTGAAATCATGAAGACTCATCTTTGTGAGTTCAAATCTGGCCTCAGACACTAGCTGTTCCTCATCTGTCAAATGAGCTGGAGAAGAAAATGGCAAACCACTCTGGTGTCTCTGCCAAAAAAAAAACACAAATAGGGTCACGAAGAGTCAGACACTACTGAAAAATAACAAGTGCTTCAGAGACAGGGGTGAAGCCAGTCTACCCAGGATCCAAGACTCTGTCTCTCTCCACAGAGCAGGATCCTACCTCCAGCCACCTACGGGTACCTTTTATACTACTTACCCTGGGCACCATTTGTGCTGCATGCCCCAGTTGTACAAATTCCTATGATTCTAATCTCAAGGGCATCACGAGCCCTTTGACTCCATTAAGCCCAAGCTGAAGATGCAAACTTGGTGCTGAATTTGACCTTGGTGTGCTTTGTATTCAAACCACCTTTATTCATAGTATAAAGAGGTTTGGGGAAGTTAAAGATTTGTTGCATTTAAAATTAATCTAATCAATCATTTTAAAGAAAATAAACATTCCCAGAAGATGGTAATTATGAAAGTTTCTTCTTTCCTAAGATTTTATATAAGATTCTAGTACATTAAAATGCATTGTGAGTACTGGAATGTTAAAAGCAGTTTTTGTGAGTAGCAAATTCTTCTCTTAATAAGATTTCTAACAAAGTCATATATCTTTCTTAATCAACGTACTTCTCTTTTTTCGCCCATTTATATGTATAGTACCTACTGTGGGCTATTATACTCTCAGTCCAAAGTGGGTTCCCCAGAAGGTGTCTGTTACCAAAGTTCAAAGAAAGTACTCTGAGTACCCACTCCTAGTATAACTCATGAGCTATTAATTTAGGAGGACTGGTGTGCTTTCAATTAATAGCTAGCCTGTCACAATTAGTTCTTAGCAAAGGCATTTACTAAGTGGGTCTAATAAAAAAATAGTCATAAAACATCCCCACTAACCCACCAATCCTAGAGCATACTCTCCCACTACTATACATATAATACATGGGGAGAATGGACACAAACTTGGGGTCCTTGGTAATGAGGTACACTTGTAAGGAACATACGTTGCCAAGGCAAGTCACAAGTGCAGTACTCCAGGGCCCCAGGTTCTTTTTCTTTTCATAAGTATCTAGCTGGCATAGTAGATAAATGTCAGATTCAGCATCAGTGCAACCTGAGTTTGAATCCCATCTCAAACACAGGATCATGACCCTAAGCAAGTCATTTAATCTTTCTCAGCCCAAATGTCTTCATCTGTAAAATGGACATAATAATAATACCTACCTCTCAGAGTTGTTGTAAAAACCAAATGAAATGATGTATATATAAAGTGTTTTGGAAACACTAGTATGCCATGTTGGTTATTATTAGAGTACACACTGCTGCCCTTCTCAAAATTACCAGTTTTAGCTTTCTCTTGCGTATTCAAGAATAAGGATCGGTAACTTCTGGCCTAGATCATCTTCAGCTGCTAACTTCTCAATCTGCTAGATGCCTTGTTTGATTGTTTTATGTAGGTCTCAGGTGTGTCTCTGCTATAGCTAATTCTTAGAAGTTTCCTATGTGCTGTCAGTTGCCTTCATCCAATGGCCAGGGATCTATAATCCCCTCAGTGTGATTAGGAAACCTCTTCATGCCATAAACGATGTAGGAAAACTCCTTCACACCTACTTTACACACATTAAAACTCACTCCTTTGTGGTTCACAAAGTGTTTACTTTCTCTAGTGCAAAGATAAAAACAAAATAGTCCTTTTTTTCTTTGTGTTCTCAATACCTTGTCTAGAAAATTCTGTTGTTGTTCGGTCTTGACCAATTCTTTGTGACCCCATTTGGGGTTTTCTTGGCAAAGATACTGGAGTTGGTTTGCCATTTTTTCCCAGCTCATTTTACCGATCAGGAAACTGAGGCAAATGGGGTTTAGTGACTTGCCCAGGGTCACACAATTGGTAAGTGTCTGAGGCTAGATTTGAACTCAAGAACTTGAGTCTTCCTGACTCCAAGCCTAGCACACTATCCACTGCACCACCTATCTGCCCCAACCTAAAAAACAATTGATGCTTAAAATATATCTAATTGAATTGTTTCCATTTTACAGGTGCAGAAAGAAAGGTTTAATAGAGAGGTAAGGCAACTTGCCTGAAGTCAGAGGCTCATAAGTGCTAGAGACTAGATTTGAACCTGGACTTTCTGTCTCTAATTCCAGTGCTCTTTCTAATATACTGCTTTTCTGCTGACATCTTCAGGTTGCATTTAGGAACTCACACATAGTTTAGTTTAGACATTAGAGTTTACTTTGACTTCAGGATTCATTGCCATTTGGCTCTGTTTAAGGAACAGTGAGTATGGTCTTCAAGGTTTGGTTGAAAGGTTTTCTTTCCCTTTCAAGTTCATTTTTCCCAACTAAGACTGTCCCAAATGACTGAAACTAGCTTCCATGGGCATCCTGTGGAATCCCAGCAATCTCCTTGATCTTCTGTACTACATTTCAGTCTTCTACCACTCTGAAAAGAGGGCATTCTGCTTGAAGGCATCTCTCATAAGGCACATTTTTCCTTTTCTAGTCATTTCATGATTCTCTAGGCACTATTCTAGAATCCCTGGTTTTCACCCCCAGCCCAACCAATCTTTCTCAGCATCAATCTGCTTATTCTCAACCCTGAATAAATGTCCCTCCTTTCAGTGGATTTCTCCCTTCCTACACCCAGGCTTCTGAGCATGGCGGTAGAAAGACATCAAAAAAACCTGATTTCTTACACTTATGATGCAAGATGGGTCCTTGCTAATGCTTGGTAATCCCTCCTCTCTTTTCTTCATGATTCTCTCTCCAATAGTGACTGTTTCTTCTCTCACATCACCCAACATACTGGTCCAGGAAGGGTAGCTAACATATAGCTTCCACCCAATTACCACTTCTAGATCCTCCTTTTGTCAAAAACACTTGGCAACCTTCCCTCCTTTGAAGTTCATACCATCCATCTGTGTCACCTGATCCAGATCGACCAGTCCCTAGGTCACTCCCTCCTTTCTCAAGAAATTTAGATCCTGGCTTGCAATCTTCCTCCCCAAACCAAACCAATCCTTGCACTCACACCTGAGATCTTAAGCTTTTAGAGCTTAAAACAACACTAAGATTTGGGACCCCCTGTATTACTGATGTCCTTTCAAGGGGAATCATCCTTGACTCCAAGATCCATTAGCTTCCTCAACTCCTTTGACCTATAACTTCCCTCTACTTCAGTTACCCACAAAGATGACCATACTTTAAACCTCACCATTATGTGCAGCTATGTCCCCTTCATGATTAGGAACTCTGAAATTCCCCTTTCTGATCATTGTCTCTGGTCCTTCCACATTACTCTCTGCCTCACCTTCTTAACTTA
>NW_020954216.1:0-2764 GCF_900497805.2 Vombatus ursinus
CACAGCAGGAAACAAAAGAAAACCTACAAAAAAGCAAAGAAAAGATGGACAGCTTGCAACATGATGTGCAGTGTTTAATGTATAGGCTTTCTTGAAATGAAAAGTTATTGCTGAATTATATTCTGAATCTTCTCCTATGTTCTGCTGTGCACATGGAATTTTTTCTTTTCTTATTTTATATTTAAATTCATAATATGTTTCTTTTTCTTTTTTATTGTGTGTTTGTTTTTAATGTTTGTCTAAAGTAAAAAAAGATTTTTTAAAAAAAAGAAAAAACAAACAAACCTGGAAGGACCTATGTGAACTGATACAAAGTGAAACGAGCAGAATCAGAACAATGAATACAGTAACAACAATATTGTAAAGAAAAACAAATGTGAGTGTTTAATCTTTCTTTGCATCCTCAGTACTTAGCATACCACCTGGCACATAGTAGGTGCCTAAAAATGTTTAATGATTGATGCATAAATGCTTCTTGAATTAACATGATCGAGTGCTCACCCCAAGATCTGCCAACATCAGCCCTAGTCAAGGAATCCTTTGCTGACCTAAGGTGATCAAGCCCTCCAGTGTGCTGCTACCTTGACACAGCATAATGCACTCCTTTTGATTCTCTTTGTCATGAGTTTTGCCTCCTTAGTCAGGATGAAAGCCTTAATGAAGAATTTACAAGGTCCTTTGTACTTTTCTGAAACAGCAACTTATTACTATTAGTATTCATTTTAAAGCAAAATGTTCCCAATTAAATATGTAACAGTTTTTAACCATTGAAACCACACTCTTAAGCTTGTCATAATTCTACAGCATCCACATCAAAAGTTCATTTTCTTAAAGTACAATTGCACATCTCTCTAGAAATATTTTTTAATTAAGAGCATAAATTATCTTATACTATGGTTTCCCCCAAATCCCAAAATGAGAAAAAACTAGATGCATAATAATAACATAAACAATGTTAGTTTTAATACATGAAACACACTTTCCAGTCAAATAACATCAATTCAATTGATTATCTTAGTTTGAATTATCTTAGATAAAAAAAAACACTTTATCCCTTTGACCCTCCAGACTGATTACATTCAGAAAATACAACAGGGTAATTCTGATGCAGTTACATTTAATTTTTATTCTCACAGTTCCTAAAGGGATCACCTTAAATGCCAAATTTTAAGTGTATTTTGCATTAAGGGCAGATCTACTCATAGAGTGTCAAACATCCCAATTATCCTCCTGGGAGAACACATCTGACTTTCAATGAGCCCACATTCTAATTTAGATTAGGAGAAATGTGATAACCAAACTACATTTTGTGAACAACCTCTACTTTGAAACTAAGCTGTAAACTCTGGGTCTCCATAAATCTGTAGTAAATCTCCAGGTTGCCTCTTACTTTCTCTACCTCTCCCTACTAGAAGAGTTCCCAGTCTTTTCTCCAATAAGAAGTCAGGGGATGGAGGCATGGGGGAGGAGGAGTTCTCAGAGATGACCAGCCTGGTGGGTGGTGGCCCATGTGGAATAAGAGCTCTGGGGTGGAGTTTGGAGGCCTAGGAAGAGTCTAGGGCAGGAGAGAGCTCATCCCAGGGGCCAAGGCATTCCAGGTGATGGAGGGCAGGGCTGGGGAGGAGAGGTGGGCAGGGTCCAGAGCTGCTGGCCCTGAGTGTGATTGGAGGAAAGGGCCCTTCCTGGGGGCCTCAGAGGCTGGGCAGAGGCTGAGAGGACCCTCCCAGAGTGGGCTGGCTGAAAAGTGGAACTTGGGCTGAGTTCTCTCTGCCTTCTTCCCAGGGAGCTGAGATGTCTCTGCCTTTTTCCTCGGAGCTGAGATCTCTCTGCCTTCTGGAAGCCAGCTCTGCGCGTGCAGGTCTCAGGTAGGTCTGAGCCAGTTCCCACACATCCTACTCCCTACCTCCTGGCTTCTGCTGGCTGCTCTCACCCTTGCATCTCATCCTTTTCATCTGACCACGTGGTGAGTGCCCTTCAGGTTTAGCAGGGAGCATGCCCTCCTCCCTGGCCTGGCTACTGGATGAGCTTCCCGTCCCAAACGCTTTCCAGATTCCCAATCACTTTCCAAATTTCCAGGGGCACACTCCCCAGATTTTCCATTGGGTCACCCTTTCCCAAAATTCAGACCATAACCACAGGGACCCAGGAATCCTGTCTCCCTGCCCCCAGCTTTTGGTTAGAGATTCAGTTGTTCTGCCTTTAGACTAAGCCCCCGTAATGATCCACAAAATCTGCCTGCGCTGAGGACCCACTGTGGATGCAGGAACCAAATCCCTTGCCTAGCTCCCCCCCTTCTCTGGACCCCCAGCTCCTTGGCTGCTTCCCAATCATATCCCAGGCACTGGCTCCCTGCTTCCCTTGAGGGATTCCAGGCCTAAGTTCTACCAGAGGGTCCCAGGAGTCCTCCCCAGTTCCTGGTTAGACCTCAGGACACAGGCATCCTGCTTTCCCAGGCTTAGCTGTCTGCTTTGTTAAGAATCAAAACAAATGACCAAAAAGTCACAGCAGTTTTGCAACCAAAATATCAAAATTTCAAATATCAAATCAAAAATATCAAAGAGCTCACACAGGGCATCACAACCACAGTTAACTCTAAGAAATAAAATTAAAAAAAAAGTTCCAACAGTGGTCATGAGTTAGAAGTTTTCTTTGTTCCATTGAATGAGGAAAACTAGATGCTTCTGCCAGGCCTCCTCTAGTACTGAGGAGACCTACCGTAATGAGGCCAAATCTGAATACATACAGCAATGGTTGTATGGTGAGC
>NW_020954217.1:0-6922 GCF_900497805.2 Vombatus ursinus
AGAACATGGAGGTCCAGGCCCCAGGGAGGCAGGCAGGGGCTGGGGGGTTGGGGGGCAGGCAGTGGCCTTTCCTGCCATTTCCCTCTGGCCTTGTGGTCCCGGGGAGCTCCAGTCCAGGCCCTTAGAGACCATCTTAAGAGGTGTCAAACTGAAGTAGAAACAAGGAGCCTCAACCCTCCCAAAGGATCCCTGTGGGAGAATATTTGCTTAGAAAACCCCATGTCAACCTTCCCTGTGCTTTAGTGAATTTTCTTTGGTCCTGTTACCTGTTTCCCAAATACATTGTCACCTGGTTCTGGGCCTTCAGGGCAGTCTTGCAGGCCTGGGCCAGGTGGTTGACACCCCTGATCTAGACCAGTCTCTTTCCCTTTACAGAGGGGGAAACAGAGGCATGCAGAGGCAGAGAGGCTGGTCCCTAGCTCAGGGCATCAGAGCATGTTCAACCTGGAACTGACCTGGGCCATCCTGGAGTCGCACAGCACCTGCTAGGGCCCACAGAGATGATGTGACATGCCCAAAGGTCAGTCCACACACAATTTGGCCATAGAACAGTAGTGCTGGAAGGGACCCTGGACGGCCTTGACTTTGGCCCTCTGATTTTTCCGAAGAAGAAAGGGAAGCCCAGAGAGGCCAGGTGGCTGTGCCCCAGGTCCCCCAGCTCCTCAGTGTCAAGGCCAGGATCAGAGGCCTGGGCCCTTAACCCCTGCTCCATGCTACCACACCCACCAGCCCCACAGACCAAGGCTTAGTCCATTTGATGGGTTCTTTGGCCAGCATGGACCTCATGTAGATGGAGCAATTGGCCACAGGCCAGTGAGGCTCCAGGGGCTCTGGAGGCAGACAGTGTCCTTGCAGTTCATCCTGTTATTCTGAGCTCTCCCCTCACCCCTTCCACTGGCCCCTAGACCTAAGCATCGGATGGAGTCCTCAAGGACTCCCTCCCTCCCCCTGCTCCCAATCCCCCCATGTGCCTGGGCCTGAGGGCCTTGGGAGGCAGCTGCCTAGACTGAAGGAGATCAGACCCAGAATGCTGGGCCCAGGCTATTGAGGCACCATCCTGAGCAGGACCCCGAGGCCCCACGTGTGGCTGCCTGGGCCACTCCAGCCCTGTTGTTTGACCTGGCCAAGGCCTCAGGAGCCATCTCTCACCTGGCCACAGATCCTTGCCAATGCTGAGCTCGAAGCTTGGGCCTATGCCTAGGGAAGGTGTCTTGTTGGAGGACACTCTTCCTGGCCATTCCCCCATACCTCCCTCCCCTTGCTGTCTCCTGTCTGTCCTGTGGTTCCTGACCCTTGGGCAGGACCAACAATGCTACAGGGCAGTGCCTGGAATAACGTGCCCTGGGCAGAGCGGGTCTGTGCTGGCTTCCAACCCTCATTGTAGACACACTGGGCACTCACCTGAGCCAGCTGGTGGGAGAAGCCTCCTGGGCATGGGCTTTCTTGTGGGTGTTGCCCTAGGAAGCCCCGAGGACAGGCAGGGCTGCATATCTGGGGGTGAAGGGCAATATTTGGGAATAGCAAATGTTTGGCCTCATCATGTCAGGCCTGCTGCTGAGTCTGCCTGTTCCAGTCTCGTCTTATTCCAATCCAGCTTCCATTTACCCACTGAAGTGATTTTCCTAAAACACAAGTCTGACTATGGCTCCCTATGGCTTCCAGGAACTAATAGGAAATTCTCTGGTAGACATTCAAAGCCCTTCACAGCCTGCCCCGGCCTATCTTCCCAGTCTTCCTAAACTTTCTTCCCTGGCACATTCTCTTCCATCCAGTGACTCTGGTCTCCCCACTGTTCCATGAACAAGACCCTCCATTTCTGGGGTCTAGCATTCTCTCTGGCTGGCCCCAGGCAAGTCTGGAATGTGCTCACCCTTGTGCTCTAATTCCTCACCTCCTGGGCTTTTGTTAAGTCCCAGCTCAAATCCCCCCTTGTCCAAGAAGCCTTCCCCACCCCCTCTTCCTTCCCAGGCCTCCCCTGTGCTCTGGATTTCCTATCTAGCCTGTGTAGAGCCTGGTTCATATATCTTAGTTTGTCTTAGAGTGTAAGTCTTTGGGGGCAGGAACTGTCTTTTGCCTCTTTTTGTATCCCCAGCCCTTAGCACAGTGCTTGGTACATAGTAGGTGCTCCATAAATGTTTACTGATTGATTTCTGGGAGCCCTGTATGGGAGCCCTATATAAGAAGTGGCCAGCCTCCAGGCCAGCCCCCAGCTGCATTATCTTACCTGGATCATGGGGTTCTTTGCCACTTTCCTATGCTGGGTCCTGAAGGACAGAGACTCCCATGATCTCCTGGGTTTCACTCCTCTGCCCACCCTTTGGCAGCTCCCTTTGAAAAAAAATGAACTGCACAAGGAACAATGAAATTTATTTTTAAAGCCAGAACAAACTTTCTAAGATAATGAGGAAAAATTCAGTGGTCTTAATGTATTTCTTTTTCAGTGAGAAATAGACCACCTGCCAGAGCCTGGAGAGACCAAGATTGAGGACAATCGTGAGCCTGGGCTCTAAGGTGCGAGGGTGAGGGCCTGGTGAGGGTGGCTCTAGGATTTGAGGCCAGCAGGCAGCACAGCATTTTGGCCTTCATGGTGTTTCTGCTGTGCTCGAGCTCCTCGGCAATGACTGCTTGTACCTCCAGCATCCTGGAGCCACCTCAGCAGGTCCTCCAGGCCTCAGTCTTCAATGTCCTCCTCTTCCAGGCCGGCCCCTCCTAAGCCACCTTGCCACCCCTCTCAGCGACTGCTGCTGCCCCCTGCACTTTGGCCTTGGCCTTCTTGGCGGTTTGGCGGCCCTTCTGCTTCTTGGGCTTCTCCTTCTGGTCTTCCAAGTCGGGCAGTGGCTCTCCTTTCTCCTCAGTCTTCACTCTTTCCTTCTGCTTTGCCTGGCAATGGCCTTTCCCTTTGGAGGATCTGGCCGCAGGGCTGCCATGCCCGCTCTTGGAAGTGGTGCTCTTTTTGTCCTTTCGGGTCTTGCCTGTCAATCACATAATGATAGGGGCATTCCAGGTGTCAGGAATTGACAGGAAGCAAGCTACTGTTTGTTAAGGCACCTCACTTGATCTGGCTGGTAGATGTGCAGGCCACATGATCTCCTTTTTGGTTGAGCAGGGCCCGGGTACATAGACCCAAAGGATGCAACGTGGAAGACATTTTTGAAACTATCTAGCCCCTCTCATCTCTCCATAGGAGGGAATTGAGGCCGAGAGACTTTTGTATCCCAAGGGCTCACAATACTGAAATACCAAACCAAACCTGCCTGAGGTAGAGATTTTAGGAGATGTCAAAAGGCTTTACAGCAAATTGTGTTGGTCCCTCTGCCTACTCTGAAAGAAATGAGTGAAGGTTCAGTTAGGGGGAAGAATGAGTTTTGGGGAGCAGCTAGGTGGCACAATGGATGGAGCACCGACCCTGGAGTCAGGAGGACCTGAGTTCAAATCCGGCCTCAGACACTTGACACTTACTAGCTGTGTGACTCTGGCCAAGTCACTTAACCCTAATTGCCCTCACACACACAAAAAAAAGAACAACTTTTGGCATCCGATTGAAGGGTGTCTGTGAGACAGTGTGCAGAGGTGAGGCTGGGAGCTGGGAGAGCTTCTGCCCTCCTCTTCCAGGTGACTGTCCCCAGCCTCCACACCCTCCCCTCCTGCACCATCCCGTGTCTCCCCCCCCCCAAACCACCCCCCTCCAACCTCTGCCCCTGGCCATTTCCTTTACCTTTCCCACAATTCTTCTTTCCAGTGGCTGCTGTTTTCTTTAGAGTAGGGTTACTTTGCTTCTTCAAAGGCTTTCCTGTTTTCTTGCCTTGGTGCCTTGACTTGGTCTCGATTGGTTGGACAGAAGGCAGCAGAGAATCCACTTTGTATTTGATCTCGGTGAGCTCCCTCCTCATGGACAGTTTGGCTAACTTGATGGCAGGCCCCTGCTGCCCACTCTTGAAAGAGCGGGCCCTTTTGCCTTGGCCGGAGCTCTCGCCTGTTAAAAAATAATGAGCGTTGTATTTTTTAATGAAGCTACTTGAACATCCCTGTGTAATTAGGTAAGAGGGAAAAAAAAGACAGAAGGCAGGCTTTGGGGGCAGGAGATCTGGGTTCTAATCCTCCTATGTGTCCCTGGGCCAGTTTCTAAGACTGTTTTGCATAAGACTTGCTGATAGGCATTGGTAACTTTATTGAGCAATCAGTCAACGAGGGAGCATTTATATTTGCTATGTGCTTCATCCTGCCCTACGTGCTGCGGATATGGACTCAGAGCCCAGACAAGTCCCTATCCTCCAGCTGCTTGTATTCGGAAGAAGGAGACACTTTGGTGAAATGTTTATGTAAGATTGTCCCAGAGGAGATGGATTGTAATGTGAGACAGGTGGGCTCTCGCCTGCCTAGCTAAGGGGTTTGGGAGATGCTTCCATGCACAAGGTGATTCTTGAAGGATTCCAAGGAAATTGAGGCCCAGGTGAAGTGGCTGAGCATCTCCTGTACTGGGCCGTTTGGTTCAAAAGTGTGGAGGTGAGGGATGGGGTGTTGTGTGTGAGGAACAGCAAGCTGGTTAGTGAGAATCATCACGGAGTGAATGGAGAAGAGGGATGAATAATGAGGATGGGAAGGTGGGAAGGAATGGGTTTGTAAAGGGCTCTAATAGCTCACAGATGAATCTGGGGGGTTTGTTGGAGATAAGAGGGCGGCATCAGGAGTGCATTACTGAGGAAAGGTGTGATCTGATTGGACCTGTGGTTTAGGAAAATCGCTTTGGTGCCTGATTGGACTGATTGGGGAGAGACCTGAGGCAGCTACTGTGGTAATAGAGGCTTGAGGTGATAAGGGTCTGCATCAGGGAGCCGTGGTCAGAGAGAAGGGGGTGTATTCAGAGCTGTTAAATTTGAAACAAAATGATGTTGCAGTTTTTGGGGGGTAAGGGAGAATGAAGCTGATACTGACGTAGATGGGTAGGTGGTGCTGCAGTGGATGGAATACTGGATGTGGAAGGTGGAAGGCCTGAATTCAAGTTGCCTTAGATAGATAGTTCCTGGTTGTGTGACCTTGGGGAGTCACTTAACTTCTGCCTGTTTTCTCATCTATAAAATGGAGATAATAATCATATTGATGTCCCAAGGCTGCTGTGAGCATCAGATGAGATAATACTTGTTCTAAGGCTTAGCACTGTGCCTTGTAAGTGCTGTATAAATTTATTAGCTATTTTGCTAGTGTAGGAGACTGGGAAGTTGATGGGGCTTTCTCCTGGGCCTAGCTATTGTCACGCAATCACCGGCTGGGACAAAAGTGAACAAACTAAAGTGATGTTTCTGGACAATCCCAAAGGGCAAATGATGAAGCACGCTGTCTGCCTCCAGAGAAAGAGCTGGTATTGATTGAATCCAGACTAAAACAGGTCATTTTTCACTTTCTTTCTTTCTTTCATTCAGTTTTTTCTTTTATTTGAATCTTCTCGTACAAAATGAGTAATGTGGAAATGTTTGACATAATTGCACATGTATAATCTATATCTGATTGCTTGCTGTCTTAGGGAGGGAGAGGGGGAGGGAGGGATAGAATGTGGAATTCAAAACTTTAAATTAAAGTGTTTAAAAATTAAAAAAAAAACACAGAGGGGAAAATTTTAAAAATGGTGTTCTGCTGTATTTGAAAGTTTGCAAAACACTTGGAGGAGGAATTCTTTTCTTTTTTTTAAAGCGTGTGTGTGTGTGTGTGTGTGTGTGTGTGTGTGTGTGTGTGTATGTGTGTTTGTATTGTGGACTCCTTGGGAAGTCTAGGGGAGCCCAGACCCTTCTCAGAATTATGATTTTAAAAGTATAAACTAAAATAGAAATGCTTACAAAGGAAACTAATTATGGTGAAATACAGATTAACTGCAAGGCATTTTTTTAAGGTTCATGGTTTCCATACTAGGGGTGTCTGATTATCTTATTTCCTCCCTGTCCCCCCACGTTAACTGTTTCCCCTCCCTTCCCTCCCTTTAGCTCTCCCTCAACTCCCATGCTGTTTACCTTTTACCTTGACACTCAAAAGGTAAAGAATCCTTGTTTAGGTGACATGACAGCTATTATAGGTATGAGGTTCAACTTTAGGGAACTTCATCAGGCTGGGCCTTGTTTTCCTTATGTCTAACACAAAGGCTTTTGTCTTTGGTGCTTTCCTGAGTTTCTTTCCAATATCAAAATTGCAATTCTATACATGTTTTTTGGTGTGTTTTTAGTCATAAAAATGGGCATTTGGGAGGAACAGTCGGAGTTTCTTAGCAATGACTCTGTATGGGGGAAGCCATTTTGGGCCTAGCCTGGATTGTTTCTCCTTAGCATGGAGGTTACCCATAGAGTCACTTGGGCTGTGAAAGAAACTTCCAGAACATTTTATAGGAAAGAAAATTTTTAGAATTTTCACCTCCAAAGGTAGATCTGGTCATTCACATGGTTTTAAAAAAAAAAAATAATGCTAGAAGGAATCTAGGAGGTTTTGTTAAATATATAGAATGAGGTGAAATAAAATGATCTCTCTCACTGACACCCCCTGCCCCACCCCACCTTCAGCTTTTCCTTCAAGTCCTACCTTGTTCACCTTGAATTTCTGGATCCTCAGTTGGAAGTTCAGACTCAGAAGCCATGGGCCCCAGTGGGGCAGAAGTACTGGCAGCAGCCTCTACAGTTGTATCACTGACACTCTCCCTAGGTGGCAGACATGAATTACAGAGGCAGGGCCAACCCCAGCCATCCTCATACATGGCCTGCTCTTCATCAGAGCTCCCCAGACCTATAATATGGAGTGCCTCACCCATTGGGGCCACCTCAACAAGCCCACTGAAGAGCCTGCCTACTGACCCTGCCTTAGAGCTGTGCATCCAACAGGAAAAGCATTCACCTCCTACTGGATCTTCCCAAGTGTAGCCCAACCCCGCCCTTTCCTACTTCTCTCT
>NW_020954218.1:0-2033 GCF_900497805.2 Vombatus ursinus
GTTACAATCTTCCTTATATGCCCCACCCCTAACATACATTATGTGCCTAGAATTGTGTTGTCACTCCCCCCCTTGGATGAGAAGTTAGCCTGTCTGTGCTGATTTCTTATCTACTTATGTGGAAACTTAACTCTTTCATTCCTCACAATTCCTACTTTTTTTTTTTTAAGTAAAGATTTGGTTTCCACACCGTCCCAATTTCCTTATCCTCTAATCTCCTTAACATGATTTCACATTCTCCATCACTGCGGAAAAGTCTCATTGATACTTAAGGTATCATCGTCCTTATATTTCCAGAGCCTGCCCTCTGAACTCCCATTGTGGGTCCCACTGGGATAATCTTTAGTGAGGGATGTCTCTATCTCTTGTTGTACCAGTCCCCCAGTGCATGGAACTATACAACATCCTACAGCAGTTAATACTCCTGAATGGATACAGCCATTCCTTTCCATTTGCCAAACCAGGATTCTAACTATCCCTTTCATCAGTTATCTATCCAAGAATTCTCTGCCAGCTCCTCAGTTAAAGTGGTTAAACCTTGCAATGCCTTTAATGATGGTTCTATCTGGGGCTGTACTGCTGGGCAACATTTCATCAAGGGATTTTGGAGACTTAAAACAATATGGGAGAAGGAAGGAAGGCCGACGCATTGACAAAGTACAAAGGGGGCAGTCCCCTTATTAAGTACAGATACAGAGACCCAAAAGTAATGATAAATTGTCCATTAAAAGCTTCAGAAACCTCTTCTCATACAGCTGTCTGACACTCTGGACAACATCTGGCGAAGTCCTCTGATCCAAGTGCCATTCAAACAGTGTCCAGCACACTCTCTTCTTTTAGAGATCCTCTTTCTTGTGTCCACTATCCTACAAGATTGGTCTCAACACAATTTTTAAATTACCTTGCCGATAACCAGGGCAAATAATGAAAGTTAACTCAACCCCCATGTCTCCACTATTACAAGATCAAAATTGGAAACTTGGCCAATTGTCATATTTTAAGAAACTCAAATTAGAAAAGTTAGAACCTAGCCTTACACTCTGCATTACTTCTAGTTTTATACCTCGCATTAATTCAGAATTCATTCCTATTCATGTTCCTCCACCAGGAGGATGAGATTCCACTAAGGAATTAATAACAGACTTCTAATACACAGTAGTTAATTTAAAACCAGTACACATCAAATACTAAAACAATCCCACCTTCCGGTCATGTACAAATAAATAATCCTTAATTAAAATGGATGCTCCTTTCAAGGCATTTACAATACAGGTCACAAGCTATTCTTCTTTTAACATTAATGAATTATATCAAACTGGGACAACTTACAACATTAACATTAACTAAGTATTAACTAAATAAAAGAATAATATCCTCGTTCCATAATCTCCTGGCCTAATTACCCTCATACCACTATGAAAAATTAAAGGATCCTGACTTATATAGGAATATACTAGTAACATATCAAGACTGAATACTTAATTCTGAAGTTCTAGACCAAATAACTCCATCTTCTACTTGCACCTTACTACAATAACCTCAGATGTTCCTGAATCAATCTATTGTTTAAGAGATTCGATATTTATGCTTGCAAAACTTGTGATAATAGGAATTTGCCATGAAAGAACAAGGACGCAACTAAAGAAAGGGAACAATGTTTTCCTAGATTCATGCCAATTCCAGGAAGAAGTTATATAATGACCAACTGCATTGAGCCGGGCTTAAATTCTGCCAGCTGTCAGAGTGGGGAAATTGAGCGAAGAGAATCCTACCTCAGCCATGCAGAAAAGTCCTTCTCCCGACCTTCCCATGAGAACACCCTCTTACAGCTCATAGGTGCAGTTCACAAAACCTCTTTGCAGGTTGCTGACGTCATGGGTCAGTAGCTTAATCAGTTTCTTGTTAACCATACCTGAAGTTAGACTCGGAACAACAGTTCATTAACAGTCCCCAAGATCTTGGACAGCAAATTCTCCTCTTCAGGGTTTCAAGTGTGACTATAGTTTCACATTAATTAGGGAACATCTCTGAAG
>NW_020954219.1:0-3715 GCF_900497805.2 Vombatus ursinus
CACAAATACAGTTCATTTTTGAGAGTTCATTTTGTAACCTTCAACTTTCCTGTCCTGATGAGTATCTTTGCTGGTTTCTGAAGATTTGTCAAATACATCATCATATCATCAGTACTCAGGAATGCTTTTATCTTCTCTTTATCTTTCTTTATGCCTTTGATTTCTTTTTCTCATCTTATTGCTGTTTCTAGCCTTTCTAGAACTCTATCAAATGATAGAGGGAACAGTGGGCATCCTTATTTTACAACTGAATTTCTTGAGGAAGTTTCTAGTGCAACCCCATAGTATATGATACTTGTTTTTGTTTTTAGATAGATGTATTTTATGATATTTAAAACATCTTCCTAGTCCTCTATGTTGATAGGGTTTTTAGCAAAAAAGTGTGCTAAAATTCGTCAAAGATTTTTTCTTCATTTATTGAGATAATCATCTGGTTTGGCGTGTTTTGGTTTCAATTTGCTAATTACATTGATGGTTTTCCAAATATTTGACTGTCTTTGCATCCCTAGGAAAAATCCCTTTTAGTTATCATGATTAATTTCTTGATTCAGATGTAGTGTGTGTGCAGAATATTGTTTAAATTTTTTGAGTGGATTTGGCCTATAACTTTTTACTCTGTGTTTTATCTTTTCAGAGTTTTGATATTAGTAATGTATTTGCATCATACAAGAATTTTGGCAGGGAACATTCTTTTTTGATTTTGTTGAATTGTTTGTGAAGCTTTAGTACTCTCTGTTCTTTAAAAGCTTGGTATAATTCTCCTCTGAATCCATCAGGACCGGGAATGTTCTTCTTTGATAGTTTCTTTATAACTAGATCTGTTTTGTTTTCTGAAACTGGGTTATTTAAGATATCAGGTTGGCCTTTTGATAGTTGAGGTATTTTATATTCTTTAATTTATTCCTCTGTTTCTTTTGTATTCTCAATTGTGTTATCATAGAACTGTTTCTAATGTTGTAGTTATTCTTTTTTTCTTTTAGTTTTGTTGAGATTTCAGCTTGCTAATTTGTTATTTCATTGATTTGAATTCTTTCCCTCTTTTAATGGTTTATCAAATATATTTGTTTTTTCAAAGAAACAATTTTAGGTTTCATTTATTGCCTATTGTGTTTTTCCCACTTTATATATTTCTCCTCTAATTTTGAATATATTCCCTTGTGCTTATTTTAGGTTAACTTTCTGGATTTCTAATTTTTTTCTTGAAAATTCTGTTGTTTGCTCTTCTCTATTTCTGTTTTATTCATGACTGGTTGTAGAGATATGAATTCCCCACTCCTAACTACTTTAGCAGTATCCCAGAAGTTGTGGTATATTGTTTCATCATCATCATTAACATTTTTTTCACATAAATTTTTATTGTTTCTATGATTTTTCTTGTACAAATTCACATTTTAGGGTTTCATTACTAAGTGTCCTTTTGGTTATTAGTTTTTTCTTTGTAATTCCTGAACTCATGACCATCTTTATTGCATTATGGGTCTACAAAGGATGGATTAAATATTTGTATATTTTTACATCTGTATACCATATATTTCTACACTAACACATGGGTAATTTCTGTAACATTTTCATATGCTGCTAAGAAACTTGTAAATGCTTTGGCTATCCCATTTAGAAGATGCCTAAAAAGACTTTTTTCATGTGAAACTGTGGCATTTATCATTATTATTATTATGGTCTCATGCATAACTTTATTTTTATTATCAAATTGATTACATAAATGCACTGTTTTTTCAAAATACAAGCAGAGGTTATGAATGATATCTTGTCAGGTATCTTGTTGATAACAGTCTTCTTGAGCTATGGTTAAAGTTGATGTACTCTGGGGTCTCTTCCTTTTTGAAAAAGAAAAATGTTTTATTTTTCTTCAATTATACGCAAAAAACTTTTTTTTAACATTTTAAAAAAAAAATTTGTGTTCCAAATTTTCTCCCTCCATCCCTGCCCTTCTTTTTTAGAATGCAAGCTTTTTCATATAGGTTATACTTGTGTAGTCATGCAAAACATATTTGCATATTAGTCATGTTGAAAAAAAAACATAGACCAAAAAAGCCTAAGCACAATAAGAAAGAAAGAAAAAAGAAAGAATGAATGAAAGAAACAGAAAAAGAAGAAGGAAAGAAAAAATAAAGAAAGAAAAAGAATGGAAGTTTTAAAAAGTGTGCTTCAATCTATGTTCAGAGTCCACCATTTCTTCCTCTGAGGATGGTTAGCATTTTTTATCATAAGTCCTTCAGATTTGTCTTGGATCATTATATTGCTGAGTCATTCACAACTCATCATTTTGGAATATTACTGTTACTTTTTACACTATTCTCCCAGTTCTCCTCATTTCACTTTACTTCAGGTCATACAAGTTTTTCCATTTTTTTTTCTGAGAGCATCGTGCTCATCATTTTCTATCACCACAAGAGTATTTCATCACAATCATATATGACAGTTTGTTTAGCCTTTCCCCAACTGACAGACATCCCCTCAATCTCCAATTCTTTGCCAACAGAGAAGAGCTGCTAAAAATATTTTTGTGCATACAGTTCCTTTTCATTTTTTTAGTCTCTTTTGGGATACAAACCTAATAGTTATATTGCTGTGTCAAAGCGTTTTATAGTGTTTTGGGCAGTTCCAAATTGCTCTACATAATGTTTGAATCAGTTCACAATTCTACCAACAGTGCCTGAACATCTCCATTTTTCACAGCCCCTCCAACATTTGTCACTGATTGTAAAATATTAGGAAAACTATGAAAATAATTATCCACATAAATAATAGCAAAAACAAACATTCCAAAAATTAAAAAAAGATAAACAAGATTGGCATTTTTGGAAGGGAATCATAGAGAACAAATCAAAATCTGGGATAAATATATGAGTTCCAAATATCTTTGTAGCCATATTTATAAGGTAACCTTAACTAAGCTACAAGAAGCTTAAATAACTAACAAATATTCTAAAAATAACATAATAGTGATAGGAAACTTTAATATCCCTCTCCCAATTTTGTATAAGTCTGGTACAAAGGTACCCAAAAGAGAAAATGTGGAGGTGAAAAAATTACTGGAGAAAATAGAGTTAAAAAACCATACTTGTGTTATCTTTCAAATGGTACTACAAAGGCATACACATATTTCCTAGAACTAATGGAACTTTAAAAAAATTGAAGATATATTATGGCACAGAAATACTACAAACAAATATAATAAGGCAGAAAGAGTGAATATATCCAGTATAGGCAATAATAAAATAAAAAGTTACTGGTGCATAAAACAAACAAAAATAAACAGGAACACAAAAATGACTTAACAGTGAAATCTTAAACGGTGACTAAGTTAAAGAACAAATCAGAGAAACAATAGGAATTGGGCTTTCAGGTAATATGTTCAACAAGATGGGGAACTAGAAATTTTCCGATCTCCTTGAACTCTGATACATCTTCAAAAAAAAAAAATTCACCAAAGATAAATTAACATTAGCTGTCTCCGTGATTAAGGACATAGAGAATCCAAAAGAAGGTAGAACAAAACAAAAACAAATCTCTGAGTTGACTTCTCTAGCATGCTTACACAGCACCCCTCCTTTTTGCACTGTTTGCAGTGAGCCGACATTTAGCTGAATCAAAAACATAGCTGCAGGATCCAATTAAAGGATTCAATACATGACATAAGGGGTGTAGGATGTGTTCAGGAAAGACCAGTACCTCTGGTGTGAGGGCTGCCAAG
>NW_020954220.1:0-6512 GCF_900497805.2 Vombatus ursinus
TACACCTTTCCCCCACCTATATTTCTTTGTCACCTTCCTTCCTCTGAAGGTGATGCCCAGTGGCTCTCTACCACCTAAGGGATTGTCATTAAGCTTCTCACCAAAGACTGCCCCCCTAGACAAAATCCCAGTTTAGATTATGTAATCCCCAGATTGGATTATACATTTGTCCCTTCTCATCCAGCAAATTTTTCATGACTGGCAAGATTTTGTTCTCAGGAACTGATTAATTAGAACAAAGAAGTAAATGACTGATGTTATTACTTTCATATATCATTTGTTTTAGCTGTAAGAGGCCTCCCGTCATGTAATAGGCACCTTCTGTTCTGGTCAGAAATTATGAAGGTCCTCCCACTGCATCCGGGGCCACTTCTGGAGGTCCTGACCTGTGTCTTGCCTTGGACTGTCACGATCCTGGAGCAGAGAGTGGGGCTGATGACTTTGCATGGCTCTTTCTCACTTAAATACAATTCATTTGCAAGTCAAGACATCATCCTCCTGATGTCACTGGTCTTCTTCAAGAATGCAGGATGAACAATCAATACCTACAACCCAATTGTATGGATTAATATAATAATTTAATAGATATAAGAGTCATATATTATTTATATATGGGAAGCTAGGTGGCACAGTATATATGTAAATATGCACACATTATATTTATTTACATATACACGCACATATGTGTGTATAAACACAAGTTACTGCAACAGTTACAATCTAAATTCTGTGTTTTCATCATCTTTTTAGATAGGAAGCCCACTTTCTTGGCTCCAAGCACACCAGGTAGCACAGTTCATCTGGGGCAGGTCCCAGGAGAACTTGCTAAATAGTGAGAAAGAGATTGCAGTGGATCCTCTTGGAAGACATTGCTGTCAACTCTACCTGGACCTTGTGGCATCCTCCCCATTTACATATATGTTGTCTCCTCACAGAACCAGCTGTATCACCAGAAGATCTATTTCAACCTTCTGCTGTCTCTGGCATTGCAGACCAGTTTTCAAGCCAATCTGATTTAGGAAAGTCTGCTGCTAAATAAAGAAAAGGGCTCTATGACACTGTGATATCAAAAATCAGGCATCCGTTTTCTGGCACATCTCAGAAAAACAGCACAGTTGTGAGTCAGGTACTCTCATGTTTTTTCTAGCTACTTTCTACAGCCTTACAAGATATAAAATTGTGCAATAGTCGTCTGCAAACTTGCTTGGGCTTTTAGCCTATGTTATCATTGAAAAAGAAAATAATTTTCTGTTGGATGCCCGTTTCCCATAACTAATGAGGGTGTGTGTTACCCAACTACTTTTCTTCACGCTTACTAGTAAAAGTCACTAGAATTAAGATTCTTTGAATCCTTGCCCCAATATAATCCTTGACTTCATTACTAGCAACTCTGAAGCAATTCACACTGAAACATTTTCTTCCAATGAAAATTAAAGGAGGCAGCCAGGTGGCGCAGTAGATAGAATACCGGCCCTGGAGTCAGGAGGACCTGGGTTCAAATCCGCCCTCAGACCAAACACTTGACACATACTCCCTGTGTGACCCTAGGCAAGTCACCTAACCCCAATTGCCTCATCAAAAAGCAAAAAAAAAAAAAGGAAAGAAAAGCAAAAAAAGAAAATTAAAGCAGAGTTAATTTTTTTCAGTACTTACGATGCGTTTTTATGGCTACCTCTAACTGTAGAAATAGTCAGGTAATTATGACTCATTCACCTCATCAATATGTTTTATGGCTCATATTCTAAACAGAATGGTCTAGAACTCAACAACAAAATGTCCTCTTGGAGAAGAGGCAAGGAAAAAGGGGGTAAAAAGGCTGAAAATGTTAACTCTCCTCCTCACCCTATTAAGGGTA
The DNA here is from genome assembly GCF_900497805.2 of Vombatus ursinus. Classification (NCBI taxonomy): domain Eukaryota; kingdom Metazoa; phylum Chordata; class Mammalia; order Diprotodontia; family Vombatidae; genus Vombatus; species Vombatus ursinus. Next base: position 1,856 of record NW_020954220.1, read on the forward strand.
ATGACAGTGACCACATCAGATACACTGTATGCATGTGTTCATTATATATATGTATATATCTGTAGCTATATCTATATATCTAGATATATATATATATATATGTCAACCTAAAATGTTCTAGTTCTATTATTTAATCTAGGATTATACTAGAAGAAAGACTATCCAGTATTAATCCAAGTTACCAAAAGAAATAACATACAGATTTTATTCCTTACCCCTTGAAAAAGGATTGGATTAGGTTTCAAGAAGGCTGAGGTTTAAGTCCTGGTGTTGTTACCAATTCTTTGTGACTTTGAATGTTTGTTTGTTGAAGAGTTAATTTAGGAGAGATTTATTTTAGCTAATATAAATATTTAAAGGATTGTCCTCACTTGACAAGAATATTGTTGAAGGAATTCATGCTTGAGATAGGAAGATAGGAATTAGACTTAATCTCCTGTGAGGTTCTTACTAACTCAATGCTTTTGAACAATTCTTCATTGAGAGACAGCATAATATAGTGGAACGAATACTACCCAGTCATAGTCTTAGTAGACCTAGTTTAGAATCCCAGTTCTGCTACTGTGTGACTGTTTCTTTGTCCAGAAAATAGTGAACTCTAAAATTTTCAAAAACTCTATTCTTCAGTGACATTTGTTCAAGGATATAGAGGAAACATTTTTTTCTTTTTTCTTTCTTTCCTTCTGTCTATCTGTGTGTGTGTGTGTGTGTGTGTGTGTGTTTATCTGTCTGTCTGTCTCTTTCTTTCTCTCAGATTGATATAACTGCAACCTCATCTGATAATACAATTTATGTTCTGTGTTTGTGCTTCTCTACTGTCTGAGAGGACTATTTGATTATCTGTTTTCTAGAATCATTATTGGCCATTTCAATTTTATTAGGCCTAAAATCTTGAAAATGGATAACTCTATCGATATATATTTTGAGGTTTGAAATTTTTATTTCACCAAGTTTCATGTGATCAATTCATCTTCTTCTGAAGATGGTAGAACATTTTTTCTTGTATTTGAGTTTCACAAACTTTCACTCAATAAAAAGTTAATATAATAAGAAATCTTCTATGGGTGACCTACTGTGCTTAAGGTCACTGCAAAATTTTTAGTGGACGTTAGACAAGTTTGCCTCTGATTTTTAAAAATAAATTTTCATGGTCCTTATACCCCATAAGTCTGTCGAGGTAGACACATTCGCTTGTAGGTAAAGTTAAGTCATCCAGCATTTATTAAGTACCCAATGTGTGTCATGTCAGTCACTATGCTAAGCATGGAGGATTCAAAGAAAGGCACAAAACAGTCCCCTGCCCTCAAGGAGCTCCCATTTTAATGGAGGAGGCAACAAGCAAACAACTATGTACAAACAAGATACATGTTCAGTCTTGTTTCTCAGGAAAAAAGACCCTTTGCTGATCATCATGGTAGGACTGCTTTTTGGGAATTATTACTCATATGCTGGGTTAGCAGGGAAGAACACTGATGTTCCTTGTTTCCCATTTGAGTGACTGTGGTGGGATGGTCATTTTTTAGTTCTACCCATAAGGCTGGTGTTAAAGGCTCACATACTGAGGTTGTAATTTTTCTTTTCGGTCTCCTTTCGACCCATCCCTGGAAGCAATTTCCTCTCCAAAGCATATACAGTACTTTTAAAGGGCAGCTGACCCAGTCCAAACTGACCATGCTGGCCTGCTAGGGGAGGACAAGAAGACTCTTCAGACAGAGGTGTGTGGATCATTTACAGCTAGAGTTTTCAGGGGAAATTCTTCCTCAATAAATGTGAAAGAAAAACATGCTAAATGATGGCTATCCTGCAACTTACTAACCATTTTTTAAAATTATGCTGCTGGCAGTGTACCTTCTGACCATGATTTCCACAAGATCCAAATCTCTCTTTCTCCTCCAAAGTGAAACTTTGAATTTTGTGAATGGTAAGGTGGCCTTCAGACAGAGTGCCATATGTTGGAGAATGAGCAAGCTACTTCTTGGCGGGCATGAACCAAATGAAAACAATCATCAAATACATAGGAGTTTAGTTTTTTTAGAACGTCCTCGAAGCTAGTAAAGTTTAAAACTTCACTGAGACTTTTGAGACACTGAGTATGAAACACTATGTAGCCCTACAACAACTTTGTAAGGTAGTTACTATGACCTCATTTGACATATTAGGAAACTGAGTCTCAGAGAGGTTTAAGTGACTTGCCCATGTTCTCACAACTAGTGTGTGTTAGAGGTTGAACTCAACTTTCTGACTCCATACTCAGCTCTCATCAGAGATATCAACCTGCCTCTTCTCAATACTCTGAGCAAAGTAACCAACTGAATGTGAGATTGTCAGATGAGCTCTTTACTCCACTGCGCCCAGAAAGAACGAACTCTCGTTTTCAAGTTTCAACTGCTTATCAAACATCTACTTGCATTAGTGAATGTTTTATTTTTGTGAAACTGTAATATCAGCAGATGGAAAAACAACAAAAAGAAAATATTGTGCTTCTTGTTCCCTGTTGTATAAAGATAAAGGTTATTCACAGATAGTAATTAATGAACCTCAGTTTTGAAAAAGCTATTATCTAATACCTGGGCATGTACCCCAATGAAATCAAATATAGGAGGAGCAGCTAGGTGGAGGAGTAGATAGAGTGCCATGCCTAGAGTCAGGAAGACTCATCTTCCTCAGTTCAAATCTGGCCAGAAACACGTTAATTGTGTGACCCTGGGGAAGTCACTTCACCTTGTTTGCCTAAGTTTTCTCATTTGTCAAATGAGCTGGAGATGGAAATGGCAAATCACTCAAATATCTGTCCCATTTCATGGATGAGGAAACTTTCGGTAGTAGAAGGCTAGGACGATCTGACTTTAAATCCTGCCTTAGACATTCACCTAGCTGTGTGACCCTGGGCAAGGCACTTAATCTTTTTTCTGCCTCAGTTTCTTCCTCTATAAAATGGAGGTAGTAATAGTACCTACCTCCCAGGGTTGTTGTGAAGATCAAATAAGGTCACATATGTAAAGTGCTTTGCAAACTTAAAGTGCTATGTACATGTTAGCTGCTACTGCTGCCACTTCCTGCTGTCAACTGGGCTGACCAGGCAAACTCTTGAGATATTACTGCCCAGTTGTTCCCAGGGCACCATCCCACCTAGTGATCCTATTTTCCCCTTCTCACCAATCCAAAACCAGGTTTTAGGTTCTTTGTATGTTTATGCTGTTCACTTTTAAAAATATTACTCTATTTGCCTGGATACTTAATAGTTGATTATACTATTTCCATTGTAGTAGTTTATCTAATTCTCTTTTAATATAACTTGAAAAAGGACAATAAGTACAATGAACCGGTTACATAAGAGAGAAGTGACTTTTATACATTTTAAAAATCATCAAGGAGCAGCTAGGTGACGCAGTGGATAGCTCTCCTGCCTTGGAGTCAGGAGCACTTGAGTTCAAATCCGTCCTAGACGGACAGTTCATCTGGGGCAGAAAATTTAGACACATGGCACTAGCTGTGTGACCCTGGGCAAGTCACTTAACCCTGATTGTCTCACCAAAAAGAAAATAAAACAAAAACTATAATATAAATAAAAAAATCATCAAAGGCAGTATCTGGAAATTTTAGTATTCATCTTATTGATTTATGACTCTGGGAAAGAGAGGACTGTATAGTAAACCTTAGTAGTATAGGCCATATTTATTTAGGATTTGTCTTAATTTGGACATGAGTTGAGATGTTTACCTTTGTATTGTATATGAAGAAAACAATTCCTAATCAAATGAATGACATAAATCAAACTAACTATGTACCTTCAGAAAAGATTGTAGGGATGGGGTTAATAAAATTATTAGAACAGTCCTCATGCCCTCTTAAGTATTTTAAGGGATTTTTATATAAGATAATTAATATGCTAATTACAAAGTCAATCCTGTCTACATATTAAAGCAGGTCCACCTAAGAGATTCAACTTCTGAGAATAACCTAAAAACAGGGCATAATTCCAACTGGTCTTTTCTAGAGTTAATTCCACAGTAGTGAGATTTTTATTATAGGTAGGAAAAAAGTCACAACAAAGTCTATTTTTTATAATATAGCAAAATCTCCCCTGTGTCCACATTACAATCCCATCATAAGTGTATTAATTAAACATCTCTATGGAAATAAGCTTTCCTCTCAGCCACTTAACTGCCAGCTTCTGTAGGACATTTCAGGAACATTTATGATTAAATACGTAAGTAGCCTTGAGAAGATGAGCTGTAATCTTGAACAAATCAATTAATCAGTCATTCAACACTGATGAAACACTTACTCTGTGCCTGGCAGCTAAGTGCTGGGGATACAAAAAGAGGCAAAAGACAATCACCTAATGTTTCTGAGCCTCAGTTTCCTCAGCCACAAAATGTGTAATAATAATTACTTCTCTACCTTTCAGCAGTAAGAGGAGGATCAAATTGCACAAGATGACAATACCTTTGAAGGGATTCTGTGAACAGCAAAAGATGAAGCAGTAGAAAGGTATTATTATTAAGTCATCAGTATTTGAGGGACAGGCACCCGAAGACCCCAAATGTCCCAATCTATCACCCTACTCTTCCCTTTCACTTCCTATGGAGTGCTAGAATCATCTCTGATGGATTCATCTTGCAAATTCCTTAGGCTGAGAACAGTATTACATTAA
>NW_020954221.1:0-6349 GCF_900497805.2 Vombatus ursinus
CGGGCCCTTGAACTATCTGCTTCAAGCCCAGGGTGGCCGACAGGACCTGAAACACAATAACTGACTACCCAAGGTTGTGGCATTCTAGGGCTCGTGCTACGTGACAAATTGTAGAATTGGAATGTAGTCTGACCAAGTGTCCCTACCCCCCGCCCCCCTCAATCCCCCGCCTTCATTTTACAGATTGGGAAACTGGACAGTGACAGTCAGTACCGGTGTGCAGGCCAGGAAGCCTCACTACCAGGGGCCCATATTTCTTTCATAAAAGGAGTTTGGAGGGACCTCTTCTTTTCTTATCATTCCAAATAATTTATTTAATATTAGAATTAGTTGATCTTTAAAAGTTTGGCAAAATTCACCACTAAATCCATCTAGTCCTGATGTGTTTTTCTTGTGAAGCTTGTTTATGGCCTGTTCAATTTATTTTTCTAAAATAGATTTATTTAGATATTCTGTTTCCTCTTCTGTTAATCTGGGCTGTTTCTGTTTTTGTAAGTATTCTTCCATTTCACTCAAATTGTTAAATTGATTGTCACACAATTAGGCAAATTTAGACAGGATGTCAGGAATGGGAGCCAGCTCACAGCTCTGTCATCTATTCCTTCGTCTCTGGTCACAGTTCTAGGATAGAAAGGAGCAGTCATGGGCAAGAGAGTGCTTGAGCTGTGCACTGAGCAAGGAACAGGTTCCAAAAACTCTGACTCTTTGGCTCTGAGCCCAAGGACAAGGTGTAATTCTAACCTTCACCCCTGCACATAAAGGTACAGCGGAGTGACCTGGCCAGTGCTCCAGGATCAACAGGAAACCACAGGGAGACAGTGGCCCAGTCCCTTTAAACCTAAAGAATCTCCCAGGAGGCTAAGAGCGACAAAGACCAATAGTAATCTATTGAAATGACCATAATTTGTCCAAGAGACCAAAATTTGCATCACAGTCTTTCAGCAGGGCACAGACCTTCAATGGATTGCACCACTTTGGAAGCACTGACAACACGTGGGTCTCAGAACAGCAGAAGTGCAGGAAAAAGTCTCTGCCATCTTTGCTCCACCCTCCTTACTCAAATCACAAATTTAGGCTTTACTTAGTTTATTGTTGTTGTTCGGTTGTTCAGTAGCAAGAACAACTGCGGGAGGCCTTTTATGTAGAAATCACAGGGCCTCTTCCCTGCTTAGTCGCAGTTGCAAGATGGTTCTGCTCTGCCCCAAGTTCATCAGGGGAATCCCTTCCTCACCGCCGTGATTGTTGGGTCACAGAAATGAAGAGTTAAGGAGAAGTTTCTTGATGGTCTCATGCAGCAACCTGAATGCAGGCTGAATACATACATTCATATCTGTATGAATACATACAGGTGGCCTGCAATTTCCCCTAAATTGCCTCAGTTTTTATACCTTTGAACAAATGCCTCCGATGTCTTCCCTTTACCAAACATTGTCCTCTAGTTGACATAATATCGAAACGTTTTTTTTCCTTATTCTGAAGACATTCAATGTCTGAGAACTCCTTTCGTGCAATCCTGCAGTTTATGAGCAGCTCTATTGCCTTGTTTTGCTGTTTTGCAGCCTGATGGGACAGCACGAATCATTTTCCCTTATTTCACTATTCTGTTATAGTCAGAAACAAAATTGAACCCTTCATCAGTGACCTCCATCTTCCAGAGAAAGGCACGGCCCCACTGAGCACATTCATGAGGCTTCTTTCCAGTTTGAATCCTCTGATGTAACATAAAAGATGGTCTCTGGATGACAGGCTTCCCATGTTGAATCTATATGCAGCTTGTACCTAGAGTGAATTTTCTGCTATCTAAGAAGCTCCATATCCATCTGAATGTCTTTCCTCATTCATGTCAGTTATAAGATCTTTATCTAGTATGAATTCTCTGATAAGAAGGAAGGACTGACTTTTGCTTGAAGGCTTAACCACACTGATTACATTCAAAAGGTTTCTCTCCAATGTGGATTCTCTGATGTTGAGAAAGATGGGAGCTCTGGGTAAATGTTTTTCCACATTGATTACATTCATGGATTCTCTGATATAGAGCAATATTCTTCCTACATCTGAAAGTTTTTCTACACTGATTACATTCATAAGGTTTCTCTGCAGTGTGGATTCACTGATGTTCAGAAAGTTTCTCTTTCTGTCAGAATGATTTTCCACAGTGATTGCATTCGTGAGGTTTCTCTACAGTATGGATTCTCTTATGTATAGTAAGACTGATCTTTTGTGTAAAAACCTTTTCACAGTGATCACATTCAAAAGGTTTCTCTCCAGTGTGGATCTTCTGATGTACAGCAATACTCTTCCTACATCTGAAAGTTTTCCCACATTGATTACATTCATAAGGTTTCTCTCCAGTGTGGATTCTCTCATGTAAAGCAAGATGGGAGCTCTGTGTGAATGTCTTTCTGCATTGATTACATTTATAAGGTTTCTTTCCAATGTGGATTCTCTGATGTAGAGCAAGACTGTAGCTGCACCTGAAAGCTTTTCCACATTGGTTACATTTATCCTCCATTGTGGATTTGCTCATGTAAAGCAAGATGGGAGCCCTGTGAGAAAGTTTTTCTACACTGATGACATTTATAAGGCTTCTCCCCAGTGTGGATTCTGTGATGTGCAGCAAAGATTTCTCTCCAAGTGAAGTCACAGGGATCACCATTCATGAGTATTTGCTTGTGAGTTTCTTCCATAGAAAAGCTTAGTTCTGGAGGAGTCTCTTTCATTTCAAGTCTGATCTCTCTTTCTGAAAGAAACATACAATAATAATATATACACAGACACATATGCACACATATCTAATTATATCATCCTTCCTCCCATGAGCAGAATGTAAACTGATTTACACTCTATTTACTTGGACAAAGAAAAAAGTCCTCAAGCTTAACTGGGCAGAATCAATCATTAGAAAATGCCATTAGCTCACATCAAAACTTCACACAATCACATTGGATCCTCACAACAAACCTGTGACATAGGCAGGGCTGGCATTCTCATTAAATTCACAAATCAGACCATGAGCTCCGAATTGCAAAGAGTGACTTGACCCAAATCCCAGCAGCTGAGACTAAAACTCAAACCCTGTGACTGAGCATGCTCTGTCCATAGCACTAGACAAATTGTCTCTACTTTCAGTCTTTCCCTTTCCCTTTCACTTTCCTTGTCTGCACTTTCAATCCTTTCTTCATAGATATTATGCCATTTGGGGACTAAATATTTATATTATTTCATGATCTATAATATCTGTAAACATAATGTCATTTTCCTGGAGATCAGTTTCAATCTTATTTTTGTTGTTGTTGTTGTTGTTGCACTGAGATCACATGATGAATGCCACTACTGGTTTTTGTACTTACTTGAGGCATAAGAGATTTTGTTTTGGCCCGTTACTTTTTTGGGATGGTCATTACTTATTTCTTTTTAAATAATTTATATTTAAATGGCCCTGCTCACTTGTAATAAACATAATTTTTAAAAAAATGCATGGCATTTTCCCATGTCTGAAAATATGTGTCTCATACAAGAATGTGAGTCTAGCATCCTTTTGTAAGGAAATAGAGAGCATGCTTTGCTATTAGTCCTTTCCTAGCCCTTCTCATTTAGTCATTCACAAACTCTTTGGAGCTTTTAGAGTCTGAGGGATTAAAGCTAAAAATTAGTTCATGGCACCTTAAGCAGTAAAAAATTGCTCAATTTGGTTACAAATATGTTTTTTCTTCTGGGACAACAATCACATGCATGTTTCAACCATAACAGGTTTCTTTTTGCAGTAATTCTGACCTGTCATGATCAGGCCTATGATGCTTTTGGGGACCATGCCGTAATTACATTAAACCGACTGTTATTCTTGCAGCAGAGATGTCAGGCTCTTTGAAAACTGTGGTTGCTGGGCATACACAGTAGAAGCCAAACCATCATGGACCCCCACAACTGTTCTAGAAAAACAGGCCTTAAATTACCACTCATTGCAATGCTAATTTGAACCTATCTTCTGTTTATGTTATGATTCTTCTGTTTAAGAGACTTTCAAAGGAATTGGTCAAAGATACAGGTTAGTCATTCAGTAGAGTTTCAGTGAGAGTGTAGCCAGTTTGCTGGTGACCAAAAAAAGAAAATTATGTTGAAGAAATACTATCCTTACAAAGATGGCTTTATATCTAAACATTGTTTAAAAAAAAAAAGCCCAAGTACATTTATCATTTATTACACTACTTGTCATGAGGCAATAGAAAAATAAATCTTTTATATAGTAAATGACAATTCATTGTATTGACTAGTTAGGGAACTAAAAACAAAAAATATATTTCCATCCCTTAACAAGAGAGATTGTCCAATTGTCCTCCCATTTTCCACCTCATATGTGTGTGAGCATTTTCATGGTATTCTGTTTAAAAATCAGAATATAGCTGATGGTGTGGTGGCTAGAACACTGGGCCTCAAGTCAGGAAGATCTGAGTTCCAATCCCACCTTAGAAACTTGCTAGTCCTGTGACCCTCAGCAAATCACAGGACCTCTGTTTGCCTCAGTTTTCTCTGTCCATAAAATGGACATAATAATAGCATCTAACTGGTAGGGTTCTTATGAGGATCAAATGAGATCATATTTCTAAAGTGTGTGGCACATAGTAGGTCCTATGGAAATGCATGCTATGATTTTTATCATGATTATTTTGATTTTGACTATTTCCTCCCCAATTCCGCTCTCCTTCTTAAACTGTTATTGTCCTCACTCTTTGTAGTCTCTTATTTCCCTGTTGAACTACAAGTATTTCCATTCCAAACGGTCTCTTTTCTCTGCATCAGCCAAGAGTGAGTTTTATGATCTGTTGCTTCTTCTCAAGCCATCTCTGCTGGTAAACTAGATTCTGAGCTCTGGGACAACAGGGATTGTCTTTTGCTTTCCTTTGTATCCTGTTGGGTTTAGCATGGTGCTTAATCAATGGTTATTGACTGTCTGGGCCCAAGGCTGATACCAGGTCCTAGCCTCAACCTCAATCTCTGCATCCTGTTCTCCTAGTTGTCAAATGCATGTTCTGGTCTCAGCCATGTTTCTCTCTTTCACCTAATCACCTCTAGGTTGTCACCTTTGTCAAGTTCTAACACTGATGCAACCTAACGACACCCAACTCTGAAGATCACAGAGGCTTCTTTCTAGACTCCAGAAGAGTCTCATGCCATGGGACACTTGAAAGTATCTATCTCCCATCTTCCTAAACTGAGGTGGTGGTCACCTAAATGAATATGGTCAATGATTCTCCTAGAATGGGACAGAGATAAAGCCATAGAGATCGGGAAAGTGGCTTGGGCTGATGATTTATGCAAAGCTTAGCCTCAGATTACTTCTAAGTATGGCAGCAGCCTTCATTCTTCCTCATGTGTTGTTAGATGAGAAAGAAAACATGAAACCAGGCTGCCTGGGTCCACTAAAAATTTAGGCTACATCATCTCAACTGGGTCTTCATTGTGGCAAGGCAATCCTCTGTCATCTGTCTAACTGACTCCCTATGCCACTTACCACAGCAGCTTTTCCAAATCTTCTCATTCCTCTTCAACTCTTCCTTATGGCTTGGTTGCACCCCTCTCCCCCCATCCACACCTTCTCACCTGAGGACTCTCACCTTGTTTTATTTCACTGAAAAACTGGATATTTATCAAGAGCTGTCTTATCTTCCTAATCTTACATGAATGAGATGCCTTCTTTCCCTTTTTGGTCCCAGTACCCAAGGAAAAGATCATCCTTCTGCTTGCTAAAGCAACCCCTTTACCTGTACAAATAATCCCATCCCATCCCATCATCTACATCATTACATTCTGTCCTCTGGTGTCCCCATTTTTCACTGATTTTCACTCTCTCCCACCCTAATGACCCCTTTCCTATTGACACAAATAAACCATTTCTCTCTAATCCTCAAAATGCCCTCACTTGATCTGTGCATCCCCATGAGATAGTGCCCAATACCTTTCCTCCTTTTCAGGACCATACAGATGGCCATTTAGAACTGCTGTCTCCATCCTTCCCCTTGCTTTCTTTGAAACTCTGCAGTCTGGCTCCCAACTTCATTGTCCAATTGAAACTTCTTTCTCCAAAATTACCAAGAATCCTGAAATTGCTTAATTTGATGGTTATTTCTTAATCCTCATCCTTCTTGACTTCTCTGCAGGTTTTGACATTGTCAATCACCCTCTTTTCTTGATACTCTCCTCTCTCAGTTTTAATGACAGTACTGTGCTCGGGGTCTCTACACCCGGGCCATCACTTGGATACTTACCTGCCTGGGGTCTCTACACCCGGCCGATTGCTTGGTGGGTCCCCAGCTGACATAGTGCACTTAGTCAGCTATCCCACCCAAGCCTT